>NW_022900924.1:36678543-36690865 GCF_012274545.1 Fukomys damarensis
ATGCCTACAATAAAAACAAATATATACAAAATATATTTATATTCATTTTGAAGCATGTGAACTAAAGCTTATCAGAAAAGTTTAAGAAACAGTAAATAGGAGAATACTGTAATACAATTAGGGAGATATCTTTCAAATTATATATTTTCTCATTTTTCTCAGAAACATTACAAATTCATAATATTCTCATTTAGATAATGCCCTATCCCATAATCGAGTATAATTACAATTAAGTTAATATACTCTACAGAGTTTAAATTCTTGCTACAATTTCACTGCTTCTGAGTTCAAGTTCTCATAATCATTTACATATAGGATTCTAACCCATGAAAATAGCTTCAAATCTCCAGCATCATCTTTAATCAGTTCTCAGTGTACAGCAGCAACAATGCCAAACTATTTTTCTAAAAGCTTGAACATCACACACATGCTTCTTTGGTATGTGCACATGCTGTTTCTTCTTGTCTGCTTATTACTCTTTCCCTCACTAAATTGTTTTCATCTTCCTCTTGCCATCTTGAAAGTCATATGCTTTAGAAAGCATTTGCTGATTGCCTAAGAATGATCCTGTACTTCTCTCTTCTGTATTTTCTCCTACTTTGTATAATAACTATCATTTGTTGACCTCTTACCATGTTCCAAGCTCTGTAACAGTTGCTTAATATTTCTCTTCATAAAACGTAAGACACAACTTTATTTTACATATATAATAATACCAAATATAATCAGAAGGTGTCACTGATTATACATCAGATTCTGTTTTAAAGAAGTAAAATGTATGACAAAAAAGGCTTTCTTGAAAACACTGGAATATGTAATTATTTATGCTGTAATTTTCTCAGCAATCTTATAAGGAAGATACCAATAGAACTATTTTATGATGGAAGAAAGTAAAACTTACAATGATTGAATAACTTTTTCTAGATGAATAGCAAAGTTGTAACTTCATCACAGCTAAATTTGATATAAAAATGTACTGTCTTAACTTTATTATATTGTTAAATACAGAACATTCAAATGGGTCAGGTCTGTGTCCTCCAATATTTGAGCTCCCTTGCTCAGGACAACATATAACTCAAGAAATATTGGTAATTAAATAATGAACACAGTAATTTATTAACTGTGGTAAAACTAAGACCAGCGACTCATTTTCTCAGTCAGAATGTATTACCTTTGTCACTACTTTATGATGTTCAGTGGAATCAATTTGAGTTTTGCTAGATGGAAAACTAAGTTGTTGTACCCATTTTACAAACTTCATAATGGAATAATTCTAATTATGTGTATGGCATAAAAGTAACTGATAAACTAAAAGAAGAACACTCATTATTAAACATTAAATTAAGCTGGTATAATCTGGGAAGGGAAGAATAGGAAAAGAGGACCGAGAGGAACCAAGCAAGATGCAGAATCTGAGTTCCAGGTCTTATGAAAAGCGTCTTCTGGTCTGAGAAAAAGAAAGAATAGATGTCATATTCAGTATGTAGATAAGTACAATTGTGTGGATGATTGCTAACAGTGTTTGCGAAAGTGGTGACTTATTTTCTCATCTTCAAGTCATGAAAATAACTTATATACAAATATGTCAATTTGTCTCATTCAAAATGAAGTTCTCAATACCATGATTTTAGTAGTATCTATGAAACTATATTTAACAGGTAAAACTTATTCATCTCTTTCTACATTGTGTAATCCATTCAATCAACTAGTATATTTAATAAAGTGACAAAAATACTTAAAAATTTAAAAGAATTGATCTTTCAATTATCAATATCAAATGAGTTCTCACTGTTTCCTTTGTGCCAATAGTATACTAAAGTTCTAGTAGTCTTACGTTCTGGTCAGCAATTAATAAAGTCAGTCTTTTGAAATTGTAGATACTAATAGATGTATAAAGGTATCTCATTAGGATTTTAATTGTAATTTCCCTAATAATAATGCTTTCCATGTACATATTTGTCACTCATATATCTTCTTTGGCAAAGTGTGTGTTCTAATATTTTGCTTACATTTACAAATTGGGTTCATCATTTCCTTATTGGTTTTGATATCTTTTGATATATACTAGATATAGGTTCTTTAGCTATATATGATTATAACATTTCTATCAGCCTACTGCTTATCTTTTCATTGTAACATTATCTTTTGAAGAGAATGACTGGATTTTATGACCTCCAAATTATCATTTTCTCTTTTGTGTTCTGTGACTTTAGTGTCTTACCTAAAAAACTCTGCCTGCAAAGTTACAATATTTTTCTCCTATGATTTCATCTGGAAGTTGTGACTTTACATTCATTTTGTATTGTCTATCAACCAACTTGATGTAACATTTTAATATATGATATAAATACAGGGGTTTTTTAGCACAGATATACCAGTGATGAACTGTCTTAGTTTGTGCTAAAGTTTATACTTTGTCATTTTGAAAGAGTGATTTCATTGAATGTAGAATTCTACAATGATAGATTTCTTTCCCCTATGATCTTTTAAATGATTTTCTATAATTTGTATAATTTCCAAAAAGCCAAGGAAAATAGAGTAGATTCACAATATTCAGGGAATAAAATTATGTATTTTCTCACAAAACCTGGAATATCCAAATAATTTGTATTATGTGACCTGAGAAGGACAGTGCTATCTATAGTGCTTGTCACAATCTCTATATTTACTGTGGAATAATTTATGATTCTAGACTTTTAGTGATTTAAAAAGAAATGAACTATAGTAGTTCTAAATAAAGTGTAAAACTTGAAGAAGAAAATATTGATTACAATCCATAAAGTTTTGAAGAACATTCGTCAATATTCACTGAATTGCACAGAGAGAAATCCAGCATATTACATTAAAGACATTGGTAAAGAGACAAAAACCTGAGAAAATAAGTAAAAAGTCAGAAAGAATTAATAAAGTGATTACAGTAAACAGATATTTTTCATCTTCAGTCCACATATTTTTTATTAATGAGAAAAAAATTTATTTACCTGCAACTTTCAAGCAAAGAACAGAAACATCAGTGAAATCCTTATATATGGATTAAAATTGTAGCAAAGAGAGATCTTACATATTAAATATAATCTTTGCAGCTTCACAAAAATGCTCCTTAGCGTCATATAGTAGAGAGGAGTGGCAAAATTAATAAGGTTTCATAAGGAAAAATGTCTTCCTTGACATGTTTCCAGAATGGCTAACTTAGTGCCTGGCACTGAGTCCATTTACATACATCTTTGTTGAAAAGAATACTATTTCTTCTCCCATCACTTGCAGAAAACTTCAGGTGGAGTAAGAATGAGAGTGAAAGTTAGTAAAGCAGATTGCTAAGTAGTAGTAAACAAAGGTATTAAGAAAGTGAGAAACGACAGCATGCCACTTGGCAAGGTTGTTTAAGAGGTGTGTATACATAGAGAAAAGTATCTGCATTCTGACGTGACAGGTAATAAATGTTGTATCTAGTATACAACGTTGCCCATTACTGACAAATTCTTATGTAAATTATTTGTATAAGTTATTTTGAGAAAATAAATGAAATAGTGTTTTCTCTTATGGTCATTAAGAGATGAATATAGTCATGGTACTAATACCTTTGATGGCATTGCCTGACTGTACTTACATGGTGCTACAAATGGAACCCTGGCATTTATTATTCTGACATTTACCTTTACTATCTTATTTTTATATTGCGAAATATTTCATTTAGCTCAATACAATGAACTGAAAACTGAGCTCATGCTTTGGTCAAAGTCTGTCAAATTGTAAACGCACAGCGGAATCACTGAGCTTTACAAACACCCTCCATAAAATCACACATATCAACAAACAAATAAACAAAAGCCATAGTCAGTTGACAAGTGGAGGTTAAATCTTTCTAACACATAGCAGTGCACCCCTGTTTGGCATCTGAACTTCTTAAAATACTTACTGGAATTGTACCAAGTCTGTCTCATCAGAATTCATTTCCCCTGCCAAAGAATTCCATAAGTGTGGAAGAGATAAAACTGCAACACAGAAACATATGGGCAGGAGATAAAAGGAGATCAGTGAGCAGGAAAATATGTTTCTTAAAATCTGTGCTGCAGTCATTTTTCTTCTCAGTTTTGTTGTTTGTTTTGCCATTGAATGCCCATAGCCAACATTAAGAATGTTTCTACACAACAGCGGAGAATAAATCAACACTGAAGAATCAAGAAGAATCATTTCAGTTAATACAACAAAAACAGCATCAACAAATGGAAGTCAAGATTTTAGTATTTTATAATATATTTATTATTTGTTTTGGTTACTTCATAGGTACAGTCTAAATGATTTTTGAGAAAAGTAAGTTCATCATTTAGAATTCCCTTTACTTGCAGTCATAAGTACCTTTAATAGTCATGTGCTATTGTGCTTTATAATATGTTTAATGTCACAAATTATTTATCTTCTTCAAAATATTACTATATGCAAGAATTGGATAAGTATCCATAAAGAGGAAAATGTTTCTTTGAAAATTTGTCTAGTGTTCTAACTAGCCCACATGATTTATCTCAGCCTCTAAAACCTTTCATGACAAAATGATAAAAAATGAACCATAGTCCCAACCTTAAATGATATTGCCAGTTTTCAGTATGACCTTAAGTCACATTGTTAAACTATTTGGTGATCTAGAACCACCAAATAAACAAAAGGATTTCTTTAAGGTATAATCCAACAGTTTAGAGATTATTTTCCTGAAGTCAAAGACAAATGCCAGATCACTTTTAGTGCAAGGTACACCAAAATAAACAAATACCGTTTGCTATCAATTATTTGAAAAAGAAGACTTTTGCATTCCACCAAGATAGAGTATTGGGTACTCTATAATCTCCTACTTGAAACACCTCAATGCTTGTCAAAATGCACAAAAGAATAGTCTGTAAGATATTGTACCTTAAGGAAAAAAAGGACAGCTATCCTTGACAAACAGAAAATAAATAAGGTTAGTTCTGTGATTAGGGCACTCTAGTGCCTGGAGAATTCCCAAGTGGGGGGCACAGTGAGTGGAAACACAGGCATAGTTTGAAATTCTCCTAGGGGAGAAGAGACAGAACTGAGACTCTGGGGTAGCTGTGGTCAGCTAGAGTTCTCAGGAAAGATTAAGAACAGACAGATGAACAGATAGAGAGCTCTGGAGAGCCCTAGAGTCTTTGTCTGAGAATTGATGAGTGTGTGTATGTCACTGATCCCACTAGTCAGAGTGGAAAAGCTTGTATTTCATACATAAAATACTCAAGAATAATTGCCTCAGAATTAGGACAATATAAGATCTTGATTAATATATTTTATTCAACAAATTTTTAAAGCAATAAATGCCTGAAACCATAAAATGGTGACATAGAACACATATTGTACTGGATAGGGTTCTCTAAAAAGAATCACAATATGATTTATTATAGAAATTTACAGGGCTTATAGTATCAGGGCTAGGAGAATCCACAATGCCTTTCTGCATACTGGAGACCCACAGGATGCAGTCACTGCCCAGTTGAAGAGTCTGAAAACTGAGCAAGAGAGATCAAGCATATGGCACCAGTCCAAGACTGTAGAACAAGAATCTCCCTAGAGAGTTCCTGATATGAGTGCACATTGAATGGCTAAAGAAACTGGGTTCTGATGTCCACAGACAATGGCAGTAGTAAGAGATGCACCTGTTCAGGTGAAGTGCAACTTTTCAAGTACAGAAAGACTTCCTTCTCCTTCTTTGCCTTTCATTCTATCCAGGCTGCAAGGTTATTGATGGGTGCCACCCACAATCAGGACAGGAGTACTTTCACTTTGCTAGTCATGCACCTAACGTGCTAGGTGTTACTTAAACCAGTCAGGTTGACAAAACCAGTCTCGTGTCTCAAGATAATTTATAAAAATAACAAATAGTCAACATCCACTAAAGCAAACACCTACCATGTTAGCATCAATTAAAAATCACCATCGAGGGGCCGGGGATTTAGCTCAGCAGTTCGGTGGCCTGCCTTGCAAGTACAAGGACCCAAGTTCAATCCCTGGTACCAAAAAAAAAAAAAAAAAAAAAAAATCACCATTTATGCAAGAAACGAGAAAATAAGATTCATAATTAAGTCCAAATATGTTATTTATGAATGAAAAATATGTCTGGAATTATGGGAAAAATAAAGCACATTTATTGTTATATTTGTTTTCTGGTTTAAAATCTTCAAATTCAGGTGGCAACATGAAAATTTGTAATGACCTATCTTATAGGGAGTTACCCTTCAATAAAAATCTGTTCATAGAATAAGTGACTTAATGAATGAATGTACTTAAAGCTAATCTACAACAAGCCAACTGTAAATATACAAGAAAGATACATTATCTGTCTTGGTCAATTTCAGCTGCCATAACAAAACATAGTGTGTGTTTATCTTATAAGCAACAGAGATTTTCCACTAGGGAGGCTGAGGTAGGAAGATCACCAGAAAAGTTGAAGCCAGCCAGTGCTACATAGTGAATTCAAGAGCTGCATAGCAAACTCTGTCTCAAAAAACAAAATGAAAAACACAGTAAGTGGGCCAGTATACCCAGAGGATAAGGGATAATTCATTATAGATAGCAAATTTCAGATCATATAAAGGTTTTCTATACCAAAGAATAAAGGAATTCTAGAAGAATGACTTCATTAACATATACATTATAGAACATTATATATTATATTCCTGAATCTAGAATTCTTAAAAAATTCCAAGTTGGAAATAAAGACGGTTGAATTGGCATGTACTCAGCTTTTTAATTATATTATTTGCATGCTTTCCCCCATTCATGTTTTATTAAATTGGACATCGTTATGGGGTACAGTGTAATAATTCCATACATGTATATAGCACGTAAGGATCAAATCAGAGTAATTAAAATTTCCATCTTAAACATTTATCATTTTTTTTGTTTTGGAAACCAACAAACTCCTCTCTACTAGTTTTTTGTAAAATATATAAATGAACCATTGTAAATTATTTTCACTTTACTGTACTTTAGAAAATTGACAAACATGGCTCCTATCTAACTGTACCTGGCCACCATTGGTAAAGGGTTTATACTTAGGTTATTGATCCATTTTGAGTTTGTTTTTGAATATGGTATGAGATGGGGCTAATTTCATCCTGCTGCATGGCTATCCGTGTCTTTGATCCTATTAATTAGCACATTGGTTATTGTACAGTTACTAATGCAGTTGATAAACTATGAGAGAGCTGAATAAGCACATAATATTTGGATGCATATTCTATAAGCATCTTTGACCTCTACACATTAGAATTCTGTGGTGTATGGAATTTGTAAGAGAATTTTCAGGTCCTCCAAATTTACACTTCAAAGTACATGGAGTTTTCTGCATTATTCTTGCTGCGAATCTGCTTATTGCTGTCCAGACCCTGAGCTTTGGCAAATGCAGAAAATACGTTTCTTGGTAGAGTAGTTCATCCTACTGTTCCATAAGTGATTGTAGCTTGTGTTAATTATACCCTCATCTTATAACTTCAATTATAAGATACTTTAACTTCATGTTAACATCTCTGGGCTTATTTCTACACACAGTGGAATTCTCTCCTTCTGAAGATCTCACAATGACGAATTTAGGTGATAATCATACAAAAGTAATTCTACAGAATTTACAGATGATACAGAAATAATCTGTTTAGTTTAGTCAGGGTTTTAAAAATATTAAAGTACACAAAGACTATAGTTTTACAGCATTAATTTTATATGTAGTTCTATTTTTCCTTATTTATATCTAGTTTTTCCTATATTTATAAAAGTTAAATACTCATAATAATAGCTAAATCTTGGGAGCAGCCTATTCCTCAATAGATGAATGGATAAAGGAGAATATGCTATTTTCACAAAATAAAGTACTCTTATGCCACAAAGTAAGATAAATTCGAGTCATTTGTAGGAAAATGGATTCACCGGAAGACCATAATATTTAGTAAAACAAATCAGTGTCACAGGCGTAATATTTAGCAAAACAAATACCAAATGGTTTCTCTTATATGAGAAACCCATAGTGTAAAGAGCAAAATAAAAGACAGATAATGGGAATTAGCAAGATAGATCGTTCTCAAACGGGAAGGAGATGAAGAGCTGGAAGGGAGAGAGGAAGGAGGAAAGGATGGAAAAGGAGATGAAAAAAGGAATTAAGATATGTTATGCATAGTATCAACTCCTCCACAAAAGGATGTAAACAATATGTACTATACATACGTACTAATATTTTTTTTAAATAATAGATAAATACTCTGTTACACAAATGTACAGAAGATCCCCAAATTAACAATGGTTTAACTTACAATTTTTCCATGTCACAATGGTGAAAAATGGCATGCATTCAAGAGGAAGTGTAATCTCCACTTTGAATGTTGATCTTTTCCTGGGTTAGCAAATTTGGGTAGAGTATTCTCCTGTAAACCTGGGAAGCATCACCAAGCCTTTGTTCCCAGTCAGACACACCACCAAATGGGTGAGCAAATGGTTTTACATTCTACTGGGGCACTGAGCTATGCTGCTTTGCAAGCTACATTTTTAAAATGCATTTTGAATTAATGATAGTCTCAATTTATGTTCTTCTGGGATATATTGCCAATGTAATTTGAGGAGCACCTGTATTTTGATACATGTTTTCATCTTTGTGCTTCTGATCTATGCAAAGTGACTGAATGTCTAACTTCAAAAACTTTTAAACTAATTATTGAAACAATTTGATTTTAAAAAGCTAGAATTTGTTCAAATTTACATTTATTTTTTAAACAATATTTCTTGCATTAGATTTCTGGCACTTACATCTTGCAAATTTGGAATCACACTGACTTTTTTAATGAGGAAGCTGGCCTTCCTGATTTATTGGTTATATCTTTAAAGAATAGATGTGTGTGTATGTGGAACAAATTATTTTTTATTCTTCATTTTATATTTTTGAGAATTAGACCAGATTTTGAAGTTCCCAAGTGTTTATTCAATCATATTTCACCAGCCATAAAAGAAATAGCTCTTTTTAAGCAAGTTTTTGTTATTTATTTGGTATCTTAGAGGAAAGAGTAGGGTGAAGGAATGAATGGAACAATATAATATTTAAAACTGAAAACATCATAATTTCTTATCTATATTCTAACCTCATTATTAAAACTAGTAGGCTTACTTACAAATGTTTATGTGGATTTTTTCATTTCAAGAAATGTACTGGATATTTTAATGGTCTCATATATGATTTTCCCAAATTGAAATGAAGGTTTTAAAAATCTGTAATGTTGAAATATATTTTTACAATAGTGTTTTGCAGATAAAATTCATGAGCCTATTTGATGTAGAGCTTTTAAAAATGTAGCTTCTTTATTTTCTATATTATTTTTATTATTTATCCTATCAGCCTTAATATTTGTATTTATCAATAAAATAGACTTACTAGAATGTATGTGTGGGAAACTGGGGTGAACAGTGTTTCTTATAAACATGCATTAAATTATAATATTGTATCATACAGTTGTACAATTGAAATAAACTTCTTTCTTCAAATGTCACATTTCTTCCAACAGCCAAATAAAGTGTGAGCAAAATAGAGAATTTGTTGTAATAATAAGGAAGGGTTTAAAAGGTTGAGTATGAAGAAAAAATAAAAATATTCTAGGGGTTATAATATCTCTAAACTTCTTTTAACAAATCAATTGCAGGTATGATCGATTCTTTTGAGATGGTATTGAAATTGCAGGAACCTGAGGGAAGAGTGCTACATAGATAACTATATACTTCTGTTATCTATGTGGGCTCTGCTTAGTTAAAAGGCCTTTCAACTCTTCCTAGCCATGGTGTTGAATTCCAAACTCCCTCAGGATGGTTGGTCTCTTTAGCATCGAGATATTTCCTCTGACAGTTGTGTTTTGCAACAGTGACATCTTCTTGCATCAAGTATATCCTGGATATATGTTTTGATTTCTTTTGAACCTAAAAATCTATTTCCTCTAATGGAATGTCTATCAAATAGTTCATGTTTGATGGTCAGTAACTTCTGATAAGTAAAAATAAAACTGATAGTGTTGTATGTTTGTCTAAGCCTTTCTAATAGCAGGGCTTTGCCATGAGGCCAATTCTCTGTGTAAGTCTTACCACAGGCCCCAAGTCATTAAGAATAAAAAACATTTCTGAAAAATCAGTATTTGCCAGTCTCAGTAGCATTATTCTAACAACAGATCTAAGAGAAATCACTCATCATTATTCCAGTTACTTGTGAAGAAATTGAGTGCAGACAAGATTAGCTGGACTCCCATGGGGATACAGCACAGACATGATAGGACCGTCATTAGATCCCACTGCTGTACCTAGAGGAAGCATTTCCTTTCCAAGAGTTTGCAGCATCGAGCATCCTTGAAAATACAAAAAAAAAAAAAAAAAAAAAAAATTGGACTGTGATAGAGGATCCTGAATCTGACCCACTTCTTTAAGTTCCTGATCTACTGTCTGTTTCAATAACTTTTATGTTATAAAAAGTAGACTTTTTTGGACTTATAAAGTAACTTTTATGTTACAGTATCTTTTATGTTATCTTGAAATATGTTTACATTGCTCTTAAACATATTTAAATAACTTTTAGAATAGAGTTTTTTTCAGTACCTTCATCTCTACACACCATAACCACAACTGTAGTTGAACAACTTGTGCTTGTTTCTTTTTTCAGCAGGCAAATATTGATGCAGAGATTATATATGTAGCATAGGAAATTACAGAAGGAAAACAATGTATAAGCACATTTTCATTTTTTTGATTCAATCAATTAAATAACTGAAAACATTTATTATTCCTACATTCCTGGCTAACCTATTAATATCATTTTGTTTATAATATGATTGAACTTCCTGATAGCTTTTATATACAAACTTTGGCTTGGTGGTTAAGATAATCATAAAAGTTCAAGCATCACTCCATGACAATTTATATAGATTCTATATCATAAATGCCTTACAAGTTTTGCCTGTTTGTGTTCTCTGATCACTGATACAGAAAATCACTGTATGCCAACTTTGCTTTTACATTAGAAATTAATCTTTGTGAGACTGAAATAGAACTTCAGTGGTAGGTATTGACTTGAAGGTATTATATCATTTTCTATGAGTAAGCCAAACTTTCAAAAGACTAAAGAATCTACCACAGTTTTTCCAGCACCATTTATTAAAAAGTCTCTCTTCCTATTATTGAGAGTATTTGGCGTCTTTGTCCAAGTTGAGGTGACTTAGTATGTCTGGAATTGTTTCTGCACCTTCTAATCTTCCAGGGATCCTTGGGTCTGTTTTTATTGTTGTTGTTGTTTGGGTTATTTTATCCAGTACCATGCTGTTTTTATCACAGTAGCTTTGTAGTATAGTTTCAAGCTGGGGATTATGATACCCTCTGCCTTATCTTTGCTGCCTAGAAGTGATTTTGCTATTCTAGGTCTCTTTTAGTTCCAAATGAATTTTTGGATTGCTTTCTCTAGTTCTATGAAATATGCTGTTGAATCTATATAGTGGTTTTGGAATTATGGTCATTTTCATTATATTGGTTCTTTTTACCCCAAAACAAGGAATGTCTTTCTATTTTCTGATATCTTCTTTGATCTCTTTTTTCAGAGTGCTGTAGTTTTAGAGTAAACGTCTCTTGTTTCCTTTGTTAACTTGACTTCTAGGTATTCCTTCCTTTGGATGTTATTGTGAAAGAAGTTGTTTGTTCACTTCCTCTCTCTGTGTCTGTTGTTCATGTACAGGAAAGCTATTGATTTTTGAGGGTTGACCTTGTATCCAGCTATTCTTCTGAATCTGGTTATTAAGTCTAGAAGACTTTTGGTTCTCATGTCTAATTGCTGCGGCTAGTGTTTCCAGAACTATATTGAACAATAGTTGTGAGAGTGGACACCCTTGTCTTGTTCCTGATTTTAGTGTGAAAGATTTCAGTTTTTAATGAGTAAGTATGATGTTTCCTAATGTTGTCTTTTTCAACTTGCCAAAGATTAAAACTAAATCCATATCTTTCACCATGCATTAAACTATAATTGAAATGGATCAAAGATCTAAATATTAAAATGGACTAAAACTAAACCTGCTTGGGGAGGGGTTAACTAGAACTCTTGAAGACTTTATGAACAAAACTTCAATCACACAGGAACTAATACAAAGAATCAGCAACTAGTATCTCATCTTAGTAAAGAGTTTTTGCTCAACAATAGAAACCACCAACAGAATGAAGAGACAAAATTTTAACAGCTGTTCCTCAGACAAAGATCTGCTATCTATAATATATAAAGAACATATATATTATATATATATATATAATATATATATATTAT
>NW_022900924.1:36691044-36750072 GCF_012274545.1 Fukomys damarensis
ATATTATATGAATAACTCAGACCTCCCAAATTCAAAACCCAATCCAAAAATGGGCATCTGAAAAGAATAGCCATTTCTCAGATGAAGAAGTAGAAGCAACAAATAAACATATGAAAAAATGTTCAATATTACAGGTCATTAAGAGATGCAAATGAAGACAATGATGAGATTCTACCTCACTCCAGAAAGAATTGCTGCTATTGAGAATTCAACCAATGACAAATGCTGGTGAAGTTGTGGGGAAAATTAAGCATTTTCCACTGTTGGTGAGAATGTAGACTGGTGCAACCATTGTGGAAATCAGTATGGAGATACTTCATAAAATTATAAGAGATCCCATTTGACCCAACTATTCCCCTGCTGGGTATCTTCCCAAAAGAATTCGAAGTATCATACTATAACAATATATGCATGTCTATGTTGACAGCAGTACAGTTTGTAATAGCTAAATCTTGGAAACAGATGAAATGTCCATTAACTGGTGACTGGATAAAGAAGTTGTGGGGTTAGGTTTGTGTTGTTGTTTTTCTTTTCCTTTTTTTTTTTAATAAAATACTTAGCCAGAAAGAATGATAAACCAGAGACATTTATAGCTAAATGGATGGACCTTGAGAACATACTCATAAGTGAAATAAATAGGACACACATGTGTAAATACCAAATAGTTTCTCTGGTGTGAGAACCTGAAATTGTAAATAAGGAACAAAGTGTACAATTGATACTATGCAATAATAAGAAACGGTTCAGAAAGGAAGGGGAGTTAGGGAGGCGGGGTGGGCAAAGGAAATATGGGGAAAAGATGAGAAAAGAAGGAAAAGTGAAAAGAAAGAAAGAAGCTTTTGTAAAGAAGGAGGGGTGGAAGGGAGGGAAGGAAAATGGAAGAAAACAAGAACCAAGATAGATCATGAACATGTGCATATTCCTGATGAACGCCATCATAATGTATCCCAAATGTACTAATAAACTTAATGAAAAAAAGAATCTACCACAGAAAGTAATAAAAGCCACAGTGGTAGAAGGATACTATGTATTTGACTCTCTGATTATTTGAACATTTCAAACTCACCTGTGAAGATATGGATAATTAAAGATAAGCTGGGGGAATAGTTCTTTGTCTTCTCAATATAAATGATTTAAGAGGCAGTTCTCATTATTTCTATTGTCCTTATCTCCTGGTCACCACCCTTATTCTTGTAGTTGTAACCTTTAGAAAATTTAACAAATCACACTCCTGGGTTGATACATCAATATTTTAGTAATTTGGATATAGGAGGACTTTAAAATTTCAACTAGACTTACTTAAAAAACTATTTAATGATTCTAAAAATGAACTTAATTAAATGATTCTTTAAAAATGTCATCTCACAAAGGCACATCTATTATTTCTAGAATCCTTACTTAAATGATTAAAGTGTAATGAAAGTAGTGGAGAACATATAAGGAAAAAGCACGAGGATCAGAATTAATCCTAATCACTTAATAACTGTCCTTTACGTTTCATTAGCTACAGAGCACAAAGCAGAATTCTGCCGAAGTGTCTTATACTTAGTATTTTCTTCTGCCAAGACATATTTAAATGTTGACACTAAACCCAGGCTAAAGGAACATTATGTGCCGCTTCTTTGAAACAGCACAGTCACACGTATAAGCACCTGCTTTCAGCTTTTCCAAAAGCCAACATAAACATCTTTAATAGAAAACATCCATGGTACAAAGAATTTTTACTAAAGACTTCACGGTATTAGAGGTAAGCGTGGCCGCATTATGTAGTATGAGGATTACAGCTAGACCAAAGACAAAAGGCTAGATTAAATATATATTAAACATTCTCTGGCATAGTAACTTCTACAAACACACAGAACAAATTACATGGGATATTTCACTCCTGCCAGAGTCCATCTATGCACCCTCACCTTTGGATGGAACTTGGTCCTGGTAACAGACTCTTACACTAATAAATCGTGTAACCGTACAAGTTAAGGATGAAAGACCACAAATGCGGAGTGGCACTGATACAGTGAGGAAGGCTGATTTATTATATTCACAGCAAATTCTGAGCTATACAAATGGGTAGCATAGAATATTTTTATTGTCCTTGGAACATGACCAGGTTTTGATTATATTACTCTCACACATCCAAATACTCAATAAGTATGAATAATCAAGATTACAGCCATATATTTTAGATAAAATGTAATAAAACTAAAAATTAGTGGCATGAAGTCATGAAGTATAATAATTCATGAATAAATTCACTTTCAAAAATGCTTACAAATAACTTCTGCAGTGTAATTAAATTTAATAGAAGTATTACATATAGCAATGTATGTGATATAGCTAAATCTATAATCAGAATAACAAGCTCTGAACCGTTCATTTATTAGACATGAAAAGAGTACCAAACTGAGAAAAGTGTACAGTTATATTCTTAAATAATGTTAGAGACGAAGTTAATAAATATGGCTAGATTACAATGAATAGAATTAATAAATTTAGGCACTTGACGTATTAGAAAAGTGAAATTAATAATATATCCAGGAGCTTTGAAATAGAGTTTCAAAAAAAATTCTGTCAACATTAACCAGTGAAAAAGAAAAACACAGCATGGAGAAGGAAAAGTAGTTTAAAAAAAATACATAAAGAAACAATTAACAACAACAACAAAAAAACTCCACCAAACATAATTTTTATTTCAAACCAGAGAGCCTCAAAGTTTCCTTTATAAACTATCTCTAGATCCTGGATAAATTAGTGATATACATTCTAGACTTTCTAAAAAATAATAGCAGCCCCCCTTACCACTAAATATAAAGCTATCAATGAAAGCAGAAATACTAAGGAATTAGTAACTTGAAATGCCTGAGCAAATAAATCTCAAATCAGAACTAAAAAAACGGTCTATGGATTTTGCCCTTAAGGAAAGAGCTGTGATTGAACTCTAAACTCATTTGTACTTGGAACTTCCAATAGGGCAAGCACTCAACATTAGCTTAAGGCTCAGGGGAAAACAAAATCTTAGTTTTGAAAAGACAGTATTTACAGCCTCAGGAGCACCACAAATGAAGCTCATTATTTTGAAGAAGGCCAAATCCACATCAAAAAAGCCACTTTAAGGGAAGATCACTAATTGGAATTCAAATGTTGCAGCTCCTTTGGAGAAGAATTTGGCAGTCTCTGTCAAGTTACATATCCATGTACTTCATTCTACTTATAGCAATCTATCTTTAAGATATATCTGAGAACTACATGACAATACATGCATAAATATGTGACTGTCACATCTAAGACTGAAAACAGTCCATATTTTGTCCACAGATAGAAATCAAATCAGACATCTACAAGTACATTATTATGAAAATATGAAAAAACTGAGAAAAAATTTGTATATTTTCCATTGAAGGACATAATAATGTTTTTAGTATGATTTATGTGAAAATATTTTTATTCTTTGAAACAGAAATATATTTGTATGTGTTTATATGGATGTGAATATGGCAACAGTCTACATGTTAATTTATCTATATTTTCTAAGAAAAGTAATGATGGCATAAGCAAAATTATAATAAATATATAGGTCTATGAGGAGAGAGAGCAGGAATGGAAGACAGATTTCTGTGAATTTCACTTTTCAACGTAGAGTTTTAACTTTCAAACAATGTTGATGTTTTCCATAATTAAAAATAACTAAAAATAAAAATAAGTCAATGGTGAAAAATTTTAAATGAATGTGAGGAATTAAGGTTCAATGTATATTCAAATGGTTGAAAATGATTTTTTTACAACTCTGACAAGAATTGATTCACTTTTTTCTTAATTTGTTTCTGAATCACTTATACAATATATTATAGTCTCTTTTCGGGGGCATTTGTTGATAATGAATATGTCCATTTTTTGGAAATTTTTTCACATTTTCTTTCTCGAGTTTTTGTTTCACTGGAGTTACTAAGATCCAGATATTAAATTCCTTTTAAAAAAAGTCATTATCCAAGAAATCATGGAAAAACAAAATCATGGAAATTTTCCTCTTTTCTTCTAAGAGTTTCATAATTTTATCTCTTACATTTTTAACCCACTTGAACTTAATTGTAGTATATAGTGTAAGAATAGATTCTAACTTTATTAGTTTTATGTAAATATTCAGTTTTCCCATAAAAATGAACTTTTAGGAAAATATTTTCATAAATAATTTTGCTTTTATAGCCAACACTAGCTCTGATGGAATTCATGTAATAAATTCTCAGACAAAAAGTGATTTCTATAATCCGCATTTTAGAGGTGAAAAATAGAGATGAAATGACTTTCCAACAATTCATCCTCTTTTTTAGCAAAATTTCCAGTCTCGCCACTGCAATCCAGTTTTGTAGGAAAGAAAATAGTATTGCAAGTCCTCTGAAGATGCAGAGTAATATGCCGAGATTATGACCATTCCTCTATTGCACATTGTATTTCTTGTTTTTATATCACCATTTCTGATTCACAGTGTTGAAGAATAAAACAAAATACAAGCCTTACACCTGGAAATAGAAGCGAGAGCTGTGTTAATTTCACAAAAATGACAATTTCTAGATATAAAGCAGGCAATATGCTCTATAGAGTTTTAAAGTTTATTACACAAAGATACAAGGATGTTAAAGTACATACTGCTGGTTTTAAGACAGCCATTATTGAAGAATAAAATCTTCCTCTTTAGCCTTAAAGTTGTAATTAATTGTATTGATGCATAAAAAGATTATACCAATGATTATAGTTCTTAAAATATTATATTTAGAGAAGTTTGCTTTATTTTGATGCCTTTGAGATCATTAAAATGCCCCACTTACTTTCAAAGTAATCATTTTCTATACTGTGACTGTCTCCTTCCCCCAATATCTCATTAAAAATAGATTTAGAAAATTACAGTACTTGGAATTCTATTGTTATCTCATTCACTGGAATTCTGTAACACAATTGTCTGACAGAATTTGGCTGATTACTTAAATATCGGATCAAGTAAATGGAAAACAAAAGCAATAGAAAGAGTTTGATTTCTTCTATATGAGCTCTCCAAATGTCATCCCCCTGGTGAGATTACTTCCAAAACAGCATAAACATACTACATATTAAAATCCAAAGCTAATCAAAAGCAAGAGGAATTATTACTGAAAATTCTCTCCATCAGGAAAAGAAATGACTGGACTTCGATAAATACCTGTGAGCATTGCCAGGGGAGAATACTATGCAGAGAAATACTCTCTAAAACTTATGCTTTAGTACAGAGCGGATAAAACCTGACTGCTTGGAGTCTGAAAGAGATACTCCTGTGAAGAATTTCGCAGGACTGCAGCCCCTGCTCAAGTCTTTGAGAAGGACCACAAATGGAGTCTAGATTTTTAAAATGATGTGTGAATTTTCAAGAGTTCTATGCAGAGCATTGCAGAGGCTAAAGGAGATGCCCTTCTTACTTGCAATTGAGAATAATGGGGGAGGATTAAAATGTGTATATGCAAACTTGTAATGTAATTAGCGAGCCAATATGTCTACAAAATTGAATGTGTTTGTTTAGATTTTTAAGGCCAAAGAGGAAGTAACTCTCATTGGGTAAAATTAAATGCAACTTTTGGTAATGTTTTAAGATAAATAATTGTTAACAGATGAGGACCATTGTGAGAATAAAAAGAGAAACTGAACAGAGATTTTATGTTTTCATTTGTTTTGTTTTGGTACCAGAGATCGAACTCGGGTCCTTGCTCTTGCAAAGCAGGCAGTGGAACTACTGAGCTAAATCCCTGGCCTACACAGAGATTTTAAAAAGAGGCAAACAATAAGGACAAGAGAAAATAACTGATGAAATAAGCTATCCTTCCTCGCAGTGAAAAGATATAAATTGCTCAAAACAACTGATTTGTGAAGAGAGATTTCACAACTGAGGCTATTCCCTGCGACCTGAGTTCTCTTTCTCAGAAGTTTGCTATTATGGGCATTAGATAGCAAAGGTTTATATTTTCCATATCATCTTAATTCTGAACTTCATATGTCGATGAACTGTTAAAAAATGATGGGCAGGCAAAGACTGGGTAGTAATTAACATCAGTCTAGCCTAGACCTTTCAATCTCTCTGCTGTGTAATTACCAGGGATAGGTTAGAATGCCGTGACTACAAGAATAGTAGGTAAGGTTCACTGATTGTTAAATGCTCATCAGGCATTTTACATACAGCTTATATAATATAGCTTATAAAATATATTTATTATTTCTGCTCTATAGATAAGGAAACGGAGAAGAGCAAAAGCATGTAACACCTTTTCCCACAGTTTCAAAACATTGAAGGGCTGGGGATTTAGCTCACTGTTTCTGCCGCCTGCCTCACAAGCTCAAGGTCCCGAGTTCAATCCCCAGTACACCCCCCCAAAAAAAATTGGAGCATTTGAACCTAACTAGAATGACTAGAGTTGAAGAGCTTAACCATCCCATATCACCCCTCTCTAACCTCTGCATTACTTCTCAAACAAAGCTCTTGATTAATTAGTTCATGTTGGTTGTCATAGATACTCACAGCCTAAAAGTTTTGTACTCTGCAATATCTGTCCTAGGTAGATACTCAAGAAAACTCCAAACATACAAACATAAAAAAGACATGAATATGCTCACATCAGTACTGCCTTGCTAAAAACTAGAAATTACCACAATTGTTATCAACAGTAATAGATAAATAAATTGTGCTATATATTATTTGAGCAATGGAATACTGAGGTATACAATGATGAGAATATATATATCATTCATATGGTGACTATCACAAAGTTCTGAGCAGAACTAAGACAAGAAATACTAGTTTGCATGGTTTTATTTTATGTGGAATAAAGAAATGTGCAAAATGATCTACAGTAGAAATTAGGTTAGTGATTACATTTAGAGGAAGTAAAACATGGAAAAATAATGTAGATGCCTCTGGAATTCTGATAATATTATGTTTCTTTATCTGGATATTGCTTACAAAGGATGCTTAATTTAAGAAAATTCATCAGGTTTTTATTTTTGTGAATATATTGTGTAATTTTTTAAAAAGCAACTACACTCTCAAAAAGATAAGTGTATACATAGCTGATTCACATTAGTTAATATGAACAGAATGTAAAATTTGTGTACCTTCTGACTCTTCTAAAAGCACTATTTCTCATAGTAAACTGGGAAAGAGCTAAATATTCATTTCTAAGGTAATAGTCAATAAAGTGCATACAAAATAGCCATTAGAAAGCAACCATCACTAAGAGTGTGATACAAATCCACAAACACCAGGAAAGATACCAATGATAGATAGATTCATTTCAAGTTTAAATTACATTGTCATATCTACTAGTTCATTTCTGTAAAAATAAAATTATATGTATGCATATGATTAAATGGGCAAGGTACAAAAATAAATCAAATTAATAAATGAGCTGTGATCACAAAATGAGCCGTGTCCACATTTAAAATATTTTATTACAGACAAATTACATTACCATTATTCACCTTAATGTCTTTTCTTTCACTTTGAAAACACGTATTCCATTGTTTTCTTGATGAAGCAATTTTGGAGGTTCCTTCGGGGAGTATCTTTAGTTATAATGTTGTACATGCCTCAGTGTCCCAAACCAATCCAAAATTTCACCTTCTATGGTCATTTTGAATGGAGGAAGAGTCAGAAATTGCATGGGGTCAGATCCAGTGAACAGGGTGGATGATGATGCATCTTAATGTTTTTAGTAGCCTGCCTCTCCTTTGCATGGCACTAGGCAACAGCATTCACCATATTTTCAATCCAGCCTAAACATTCAAGAAAGAGAACTTCTGGAACTACTTCAAAAAGTGGGGTGTGTGCTCCAAGCAAGGCAAAGGATTTTGATGAGATTAATGGCAATATGTCCTTTACTGTAAAAAAGAAGTTTGTAAAACACACATTGTATTTTTGGTCACACCTAGAATATTAAACCAATAGCAGTATGAGGAGGATATTAGAATAGAGTGTTTGAGAAGAACTAGAAAGTTAATTTTAAGGGATTGAGAGTCTAAAGATGGAAATTACTCTCCTTTACAAATGTTTTATAAAATGAACTATTTTCGCTTTGTATTTTCAGTAATTTAAAACTTTTTAAATGTATATATGGATTTTTAATAATATATTGCGTTTGAAATTTTTCAGTCTTACTATTTCATATCCAGCTACTCTTGTATTTTCACTTTTTTTCTTTCCTTACTTCTGAACTTCAGATTTTTTAAAGACCAAAAACAAAAGAAACAACAAAAGCACATTAAAATATTCTCCCAAACAGAAAGAAAATGACAAAGAATAAAAATGTACCAATTCCAAATGACCTTTTAACAAATAGCTCTTTTCTTTTTTTCTTGCTTTTTAAATAAGGTTGATAAAGTACAACCAACATCTCTCTTTTCTGCCCCTTTTCTTGTTTTTTAATCCACTGCAACCAGATTCTTGCTTATGACTATTGATTATAACCTTTCTAACGAAGTTCATCAGTGACTTCTTAATTAGTCCAAATGGTTACTCCCATTTTCACTTTGGATATGATGGCTTTTGACATTAATGGCCCTTCTTCAGTTTTTAAGTTCGCAGTCTTCATTCTTCTACTCTCTGATGGAATCCTCCTAAATCACCTCCGTAGACTCACTTTTATCTGCTCCTTAAGTATTGGTGGAGGAAAGGGTCCACTTCTCTGCCTTTTTTTTTTTTCTTTTTTTGCTTTTACTTTGTACAGTTTTAGATGAAAGCAACTACACTTTTGACTTCAATCACTGCATGGCGAGGAAGCCCAAGCCAGTGCAGAGCCTCTTGCTGCTAGCCAGGTATTCCCTGAGCGAGCGAGTCAGAGAACATTTCTCCAACTCATCTGCTTCTATCCTTTAGTTTTAGCTTGGTTACTAACTAGCACAAGCTCACTATTTATTTGTAAGGTAGGAATCTGAGTGGTTGTTTTCTTAAATTTACTCCTCTATTCCTTTAATTCCCACATTTCATTCATGGATAAGTTGTCTTACCAATCTGATTGCAACATTTCCTATTTGGATCTTCACTCCGTATTGCCACTATTTGTGTCTTGGTTGAAACTTGAATTCTGTCTAATTGAGGTTATTGCTGTGACCTCCCGCTCTGCCTCATCTCCACGCTTCCATTCTCTACCTTCGTACTGCTATTGATCTTCTTGATAATGCAAATCTGATCTCCTACTGCTCTGATTTCATATTTACAGTGGCTCCCACTCCCATCAAAATTTTTGGTTTTATATTTTACCATGCACTTCTCCACATACCTATAATTGGCAGCAAACTTACCTGATTACAGCTACTTTAATGTGCCACGTTGTTTCATAACTCTGTGCATTTTTTCCCTAAATCAAAGATGCCCAGGCTTTCTGCACACTTAGTTCCCTGGCATCTTTTGAACATGTTTTCAAAGGCTCTATTGGGGAAAATTATGTAATTGCTCTGTCTGTGCCTGATATTCTAGGACCAAACACCCCAAATACCACTATATAAGTATATCAGTTAGCTTAGATTTCACACAAGCCGCTTCCAAAGCAGTAAATGCTTCAGAAGGAAAATCTCATTTCCGCTATGTGGTTGGCTGTCTTTAATCATTTATATGCTAATTCCAATGGAAAGCAATATGATGTAATGATGATGATGATTATTCCAGAACACTGTATGCCTAATACCTTTTTAATACATAATTTAATATTGTAATTCAGGGACCAGCAGTAAAACTTGATGCCTTCTGTTGTTTTGCAAATCTGTTGATTATTTCCTTAAGAAAACAGGGTCAAATACTGAGTTCTCAGTTGAAGGGGCAGCTGGGTCTTAAAATCTGCTCTGACTCATTGAGCTTCTTAGTTATATGCACAAATGTTGGAGAAAGTTAAATGACTATGTAAAACAAGAAGAAGAAAATGAATAATGGGTTATAATATGGAATTCTGCCCGCTCACCATAGAACATAGATTTCATAAGTGAAAAAGCTACTTTTTAATTATAAAGCTCACTAAAAGAGTGATCACTGAAAGAATGTTTTAACAAAAATCCATAACAAAGCTTTTAACTAGTAATTCTTTACAGTGCTGATGGACTTATATTTTTATTAAATTACTTTATAAACATTAAATTGATTTTAAAACACTTCCTATACAGATAGTGAATTTCATTATTTTCATTTATTAAATACAGACCATATTTTAAAAATTTCAAGTTTCTTGAAGGACCAGTTACTTATGTATGGAAGGGGAAAGATCCCCTAAAGTTAGGAGCCAGTCTGTGCTTCATAGACTACAATTAATAGAAACAAATATGTCACTGTATTTCAATATTTCTTAACTTTCGAGTTTGGCAAAATTTCAGATAATTTAAGTGAATAAAATTCTAAATAATTTTCCGTCGTTTTGAACCTCCTTAGCATGTACCTGACAGGAGAGATGATCTTTCGAACTGGCTGAAATGCAATCCACATGGAGCAGGCGTGACACCCTGATAGGGACCACTGACCAGTCCCATTCTGGAAGCCCCTCTCTGGTGCTTCCTTATTCTACAGTTATTTCCCGTAATATGTGTCTGAAGCTAATGTGTAAACTTGCAAAGGACAAGGACAATGTTTAACCCATCTTGATGCTCCCAAAACAACTAGCATAAAATCTATAGAAATCAGACACAGTCTAAATATTTTTAATTTCAAAAGATACAGAAATAAGTACGATAATGTGGCATGGTTTCAAAAGAGAAGTCACTTTTTCTAATTATTAAAGATTTCAAATAAGATGTCTAAAATAGAAATGAAAGCAATATCTACAGTCTAGTGTGCAGGGTTTGCAGTCAGATTGCTTTGAGAAAACAAAAACTGCTCATATTTAAAAAGGGACGGTCAAAAAGTAAATAAATAAAAAGGGAAGATTATAGGGTACAAATTACTCCTAGGTGGAAACTCTTAACTAATACTTAAAATTTCCTGTAGTGATTTTAGGAAATATCACAGGAGAAGAATCAACAGTAATACCAGAATCTTTAGAAATGGAGTACAGGTGAAATAATTGAGAAAGTATACTCTAATATCCCAGGATTCTAGTTCCCTGAAGTATTACTGGACAATTAGGACTGTATAATCTCAGTACTCTTGGGTGGGTTTTCTATCTGGGATGTTAATAAATATAGGAAATCTCAGAGAATTGGGGGAATCCGGCCCTCTTCCAATTTTTGATATTTCTACTATATCATCAGTTACTTATGTTAAGTATTTATTAGGAAAAAATTCCAGGAGCATACAGAAACAAGCATTTATTTATTGATCACTTATCTGTGGATCACTGAAAGAGGCTCAGTTTCATGTTAGTTCACTGACCCTGCTATAGAACGTGGGTGGAGTGACTCTGTGTACTGCTTTTCTCCATGTCCCTCTTTGTACCTCAGGCTGAAATGTCAGTGCCTCCTTAAGAGATGTTCCTACGTTGGCAATGGTGGAAAAACAAGTAGGCAAACTTAACTGCTCAAGCACATTTTAAATTTTCCTCAGAACTAATTGCATTCCACTGGCCATAGCAAGTCCCATGGTCGATCCCAATGTCTGGGCATGGGAAAATGCAAGCTACTAACCATGAAGATATGTGTAAGAGTGGTACAGGAAAGTGAAGACAGTACTGATTATTTAATCTCTTAAATCCGGTACACTGAAAATCCCCAAAATCTTCGAAGCCCATTACCATATTTTATATGTTTTCAATATTTGCATTTAATTAATTAACACTTTTAATATAACAAACACAACAATAACATGTACAGCTCATTTGGAGATATTACACTTCAAAATTGGAGAGCCTCCCTTAATGCACAGTCTGGATCAAACAAGCCTTTTCTAAGCTTTCATTCTAAATACAGTAATTTTGAAACTTCAAACAACTTAACTGTTACCATGGCAATGGCAAAAGAAAATTTCATAGGTAAGAGTTCAAAAAAATGAGGTAGCTTATTTTTTGCATCAATGATGCAAATCCAAGTTTTAAATGTACAGGTCCATGTTTATTAGATGTGGGTGTAGCCTATAGATTTGAATGCCTGACTGCTTGTTCGTTTTACCGACCACGTTTGCTGATGGTTCAATACATACAGAATTCACAAAGATCCCTAAAATAAAGTAGTTATCATAAAACTAAGGACTCCTAGAACCTGGGAGTTTGCTCAGTGGTTCCGCCACCTGCCTTGTAAGCAAAAGTTTGAGAGTTTGATGCCTGGTATCAAAAACAAAAACAAAAACAAACACAGACAGACAAAGGACTCCTAGTGGAAAGAACAAAAATAGTGTAGGAGAAATGGCAGTTTCATGTTAACTCAATTAATAAAAGCAGTTTTGCTTTCAAAAAACCAAGCAGAACAAAGAGAATGTAAATAGTGTAAACTTTCTATTAGACCGTTACCTATCATAAAGCTGACAACATTCAAGTCATACCAGTCTATAAATTAAGTCCTATTATAGTGTTTTGGGATACTTGGGGGAAGGTAATAGTATAAGAATTTTCTGAAGCTAAAATCCCAATGCTTTAAAGCTTCATTCATTAACTTAATTATTCAAAAAGTATCTTAAGCATCTAGTCTGCTCCAAGTACAATCAAGGTCCCTGTAGTAATAAAACGATCAGAAAAGATCTTTCCTTAGGAGGCACACATTTTTGAGGAATAGAAAGATACAAAATTTAAATTTAAAAAACAATATGATAAGGAAATAATCAAGGATGGACGGGGTGAAGGGAGGGCAAGAGAATGGGAAAAAAAATATAACCAAAATGCATCTCACAAAAGTTCAAGATCCTAATGATGCGTGTAACTGTATTGTACACCTAAAATGTACCAACAAACTAATGGGAATAAAAAGGAAATAATTTAAAGGGATGCTATTATAAAAATAAAAATAGTTTGATGTGCAGAAATATGATTTCATGATTAAGAGTGATTTTTGAAAGCTCATGCTTAAACTGAGACCTGAGGTACAAAGAGAACCATTTAAATTTATGGGAAAAGCATTTCAGGCAGAGGGGCACTTTGTGAGAAGAACTTATGGTGAAGAAAGCTTAGCAGACAGAAGGCCAGGGTAACTGCAACATATCGAGAGAGAAAAGTAGGGCAAGATATAGTAAGACAAAGGGTGCGTTTCTTCATGCAAAGCTTTATAAAATGGGATAATTAATTTGTATTTTATTTTGGCTGCAGTGAGAAAACATGAACAGGGGAGCGACCCTGGTAATTTGATCAGATCTAGAGGAATCTTATTTGGTGGTAATGTTTACAACTCTAATTATTAATGTAACTCTAAAGTAATATACAGAGGTGAGATATTTATGAAATGTCACACAAATGATAAGAATTTCCATATTAAATGAAATCAAATCTGCTAAAACCTAATTCTCAGGCATCAACATACTGTTTTATTATACTATACATAAATTTTTAAAGCAAATCATTTATGATAAAAGGTAACTTGTGATCTGAAAAGACTTTTCATCCTCACATTTTCTTAGAATTGTAATTATCATTAAATTCACATATTATATTTAATAAACAGAATATAAAAGGTTAGCAGCATAATTTTGATCTAGTAATTCATTGAGACTAGGAGGAATATATCATTTTATATATCCAGTAAAGTCATTTAACTTGTTAGGTCATTTTCTTTCTTACAGTTGAGTTATTTACAAGTTGATTTAAACTATTGACATACTGACAAGGTTGCTAAAAGATATGAGTAGTATAAAATTGTAAAAAAATAATATAAAATTGTAAAGTAGTTTAGAAATATGAAATGCTACATAAATGCTTGTAGGTAACTATCTTTCTATAAAGAAAGTGTGGGTTTCTACTTTTTCATAAATACAAAATGAAACACCACTATATTACTTGAGCAGTAGGAAAAAAGAAATCAAACCCAAATTTTCTGCATAATGAAGAAACAGTTGCTTTAAAATGAAAGGTGACATAAAATTTATATATGTTGGCTTTTGCATGAACTTTTCCTATTATCTAAAATCTTTGCTTCAATAAATGTCTACTTAGTCATCTAGAAAATCAAATTAAGTCGGGCCAAATACTTTATAATAAAACTGTCCCATAAACTAACCTGGACTCTGAAGAAACTATTTATGAGAGGAGCTGTGTTAGTTGAAGTGTTATCCCTGAGGGAATCACTTAAACTTATTCAGAGACTTATTTTATTGACCTTTGTAAAACCTCTTCAATCAGCTGACACAGTGTATGGCCCTAGTTCAGTCCTTAAACATTGAACCACAATTCCCTTGACCATACATACAAGGAAGATAGTAATACTTGCTTTACACCTCACAAAATCATTATGATGCAATCAGATCTGCGGGTGTTTATCAGACATATCATTTGTATGTTTTTATGTAAGGCATAAAGAAGGTGAAAAACTGTGCTTCTTACTTTTCAATTTTATTAGTTTAGACTTTCTTAGAAAAAGCAATACATCCAGTTGTGCATTTGCCTTACCTGGCTTCCTCTTTCAAGGTACAAATAGTCAGTGAATTCAATGTTTTATAAAGAAGCATTTTAAATCATTATTTTTTGAATGATAAAGCAATATCTAATTTGTGTAGACAGATTTGTATAACAAAGTATAAACTAGTGAGATCATTATGTTTTCATTGACGGTATATTATAAGTTGGGTAAATATTAAACATAGATGTTAACTACTTGTCTCAAATTTATTCACATGAATTGGAATCCTCAAATCCATACATGAATCATTATTAATTGACCAAAACAAATGGAATGTTTGATATATATATTTCAGCAGCCAACTTAACTCATGTGTACATACGCATTAGTTAGTGCACATCAATTTCGCAGAATAATCGGTTTTGTTCTGTTGCATTGTACAAGCATATAGCATACTTTAGTCATTTTAACCTTCTTCTTACACTTCCCTTCTCTCTTCCTTCTACCTGATCATGTATGGGTATTTACTGAGTCTTGTTTAGAAAATTCAATTTGATATATTTAAATAGTAGACTAAAATACAAAACAAAGAGAAGAATAATTCTAACCCGGTGTACATAGAAGTAAACACTTTCAAATTTGATACAAGTATGTATATATTTTGTGCATACGTGTGGGTGATACATAATAAATAAAATAATGTATTATTTTGTGTTTATAAAATGGAATTATAAATATTTCTCTGTGCATTCTTATTTACTTGCTCATCAATACATGTTTATCTGTCATCTATTATCTATTTTTGATATACATAATCGTTTTTCACAATTATGTTTTCCATTCAAACTTCATAGTGATGTGTAGTAAGAAACAACAGAGCAAGGAAACCAGGAATGAATGGGATAAAATAAAATTTATTTAAAATTAAATAAAACCTTTAAAAAGAAAAAAGTGGGTATACGGAAGTTTGTGAGCCGATATCAAGACCTTAGCTAGTAAACTAAAGGACAGAAGACCATTAATGCCCATTGGAAAGAGTGTAGTAAACATGAAAGTGGCTTTGTAGTAGAACATCTGGAGTACACCTGTAATTTATATTCTTCGATTTCTTCAAGTACATCAAGTTCTTCCTCACCCAAACTTTCAGGTGTGATAATGCAGGCCTGTTCTCCCAGCTACATGGGAGACCGAGACAGGAGAATTGCAAGAGTGAACCCAGCCCAGGAAATGTAGCAAGATCCTACCTCAAAATAAAAAAAAAGGACTAGGAACATAGCTCAGTTGTAGAGCACATGCCTGGAAAGGGAGCCCTGGGTTTCAGTGCCCTGTACTACAACAAGGTTGGGGTTTGGGGGATGAAAAGCAATACTTTAGATACACTTTTTCCTTTGCCAGAAAACACTATCTCCCCCTCCTCCTTTTTTGTTCTTGTTGCTTTTTACTTTCTAATTCATGTTTTTTGTACTATTTTCCTCAGAAAAAACTTCCAGAAATACACAGGCTAAATTAGGTCCCCTTACATGCTCATTTAGCCTTTGATACATAAACATATCTCAAACTGACTGGCTTAGATAATAACTATGCATTTTATTTGTTTCACTCATAATTCTAGGAGTCAGTTTTCTGAACAGGGTCCAGCTGCATGGCTCTTCTGCTAGCCTGCCTTGGTTCCACTTCTATCTCTATGGTCCAGCTCTGAGGCTCATCTGAAGGCTTGGCTTTGATCTGACTGAATTCATATAGTTAGGAGTGAGCTGTCTGTGGAATGAGATATTTTTATTCATTTCCATGCTCTCATTTGACGTAGGTGACTTGGTGATCTCATGATGTTTTCAAATTTAAGCAAACTTCATTGTGTCAATCCTTCTTAAGCCTTTACTTTTATCATATTTTCTACAAACCTAGTGACCAAAGTGCAGCAGATAGTCCGCCTAAATTAAACTCCTATTGATGGGAGAATTTGCATGGTTGTACTACAAGAGCATGAGTATAGGCAGAACTATTTGTGGTCATTTGTGCAGTGTACTAAACACTGGCTCACAGTGTCCTAGAATTTTTCTTTATAGCACCAATATTGGTATGATACATTTATTTACCTAATTATTTTTATTTATCTTTTTCCACTATTAAATTATAAGTGTATAAGTATAACTGGAGAAGTGACTGTGTCTATTTTTTGTCCAACAGTCTATTTTATTTGTCAAGCCCAGGGTCTTCTTGATAGCTGGCTTTTGGTAATTAGCTACTGAATACAAGCATGAGTGAATCAGAACTGGAGCATAAAATTAGGATTTGCATTGTGACACCGGTAATCCAGTAGCATCAGAATGCAATTAATAGATATGTATTTCGTCCTTATGGTTAAAGATTACATAAGGGAAAATTAATTTTATTCTTATTTAATCTACTTACATTTCCAGTTATAATAGAAAATGAGCTTAACTGATATGATAAAAATATTTAACACTAATTATAAACACATCTATAAAACTTACAATACTAAAACTAATTTTGATGATATGACTAAGTTAAAACACAATTATTTATATTAAAAATATCTATATTTTCATAGCAATAATGTCAGCTATTTCATACTAATCATTTACTCTTGTTTTTAATATCTATTACTTTTTATTTCTTCATTATCAGATTAATAAAATTTCTGTTTTACCAGTAGAGAGAACCAATATGTTCTCTTTATTAGCTATTATTTCACTTATTCCATTTCCTGATGTGACACTTTAAATTGTTAGCATCCAGTTTGGTTTCAGCAACCAGACTCTTTTAATAACTCATTCCTCACCCTGAAATAAGAAATTGATATATAAATATTTTTAGCATATTGGTTTGGTTTTATTTTTAAATTTCATTTTAAAGAAAGAGTAGGTTCTCCAGTGATCCAAGTGGGCATCTGCTCGGAGGAGTTAGTGGATTCTCCAGGCTGATAGTCCTGTGGCATCCACATCCCTTTAAGTAATATGAAAATTGAAAACCTTTAAAGACATGCTTTGTTAGAAGCTTTTTCTGTTATTATTCTTCTCAAATATATTTTCATAATTTGAAGATGAAAAACAACAAGAAGAAGCCATTAATATTTTCATTAGAGATCTAGTGGCTATAAAATATAGTCAGCACTTGATAGCCATAATAAAACTGTATATTTAAAAAATCTCAGGTACCTCAGATCTTGGAGTCTCCTATTCCGTTTTATTTTAAGAAACAATTATAATCCACAGACCATACTGCTGTACTTGCAGTGTTATCATTATTTCATTCTCACACCTCTGTTTGATGGAAATATATCTAATTTAATTGTTAATACATTAAAAGATGTTTTGAAAGGTTAAACAGAATTTTCAAGCTTTGCAAAGCAACATGACATCAAAATATAAAGTATTCTTTTTAAGTAGTTAATGCATTCCTTTATCCATGAAGCTATCTTTTAAGGTGCAGGATTCCTGAAGCCAAAGAAAAATGATGTAAATTTAATTTTATTCAGGATATTAAATTTTAATGCAATATATATTAAATAGAAAATACATAAACCATGACCAATGAAGATAGAATGCTGAAATATATATTACCGTGGCTTTTCAATTAACCAGAACGCATGCTCATAAAGCATGTTATGGATTGATTCTCAGTCCTGTAGAATCTTAATAAAATACTGGGTTCTTTAATCACCCAGCCACCTATCTTTTTTCTGTGAATTTTGTTAAATCTTTGCTTGTTTGTAACTCTCCAAGCTTCCTTGAGTAAGAGAAACAGAGAAAAATAAAACGTCCAATAATGAAGGTGAAGAAAAGAAGGACACAAATAGGCCGAGCATTCCTGGAAAGGAGCGTAACATTAAATATTCTAGTTAAGACACAGGATACTTGCTGGAGGGGTAGCTCAGTGGTTCTGCTGCCTGCCACGCAAGTGCAAGGACCTGAGTTGTATCCCCAGTACCACACACACACACACAAAAAGATACAGGATGTTTCAATATTTTTGCTTAGGACAAGAAAGTTAATCAAGCAAAGCATGGTTCTATTGTGCACCAGAGGGGAGGAAATGGGAAATAAGGAGAGGGCACCTTTGTTTGTTAAAGCATGGGCAACAGCAAGCATAGTCCTGGGCTCTCATTGGGCGGGCCAAAGTGATCAAGCCTGAGAGTAAGAGGAGGTGAGGTCAGGTGGAGTTTAGAGAGGAAACATTGAGATTTGGCAGGAACTTTAATCTATCAGGTAGTTCAGCTTCTCTGTGTCTGAGAAGCCATGAGAAAGTGCAACCACGTGGTGGGATTTATCTACATGTCTAAAAGAAATCCTCTAGCTGCTGGTTTGAGAACATTGCCTCAAAGATAAAATTAAAGTAGCAAGACTCAAGAGAGAACAGAATTTAGATTACACCAGTTAAGCTTCTGCCTTACTACTTTTCTTAAAGGTTTTAGGAGCAAATTTGATTAAATATATCTAGCAAAGTCATTTTGGTTCTTAAGAAAAAATATTAACTCAAGTTTATGTAGATTTATATTTTTCTCAATTTTAAGAATTTATTATAAGAGAAATAGAACATAGAAATAATCTCTAATTTAATATATTTATTTGTTATTGTGTGAAATACTTAAAAAGAAATAATCCATTGAAGAAATCTTATGATGGGTTGGCTGTACAGAGGGATTTTGAATTGAATGGAAGATGAATAAAGCTTTGTCAAAGAGCAAGAATAGGTGCAAAAATAGAATTGAAAATTTCATAGAAACTCAATATATTACTTCTTGTGTCAAATTGATAGTGCTGAGAAATTACTTCTCTGAAAAGAAAAAGCAATAAATAAAAAACAAAGTGAGATTATTTATATCATGTGCAGAGAAATATGATTGAGTTCAAATAATTATCTGGGAAAATAAAATAATCATTTGTCACTGCAATAGAAATTTTAATCAGATTATATATTTTTATTTCTAAATGAAAAGATTTAAAAAACATTGACATTATAAGGTTGGCAAAAGGTGGGACAAAACCATGTTCAACCTATATGATGAAAAGTATTGTCACTCAGGTAATATTGATTAAATGGGGCTCAAATGGGAAAACAAGTAACACACACAAGGAATTTCCCATTTAGAATATCAATCACTGCAATCTATGTCTAGAGAAAGTACTACCTCTTTTCCATTTTTTAATGCTAACCAGTAAATGTGCCTTAACTGTTCTCCATGTTGGCTCCTCTCTGTGCTGGCTTCTTGAGGATGGTCCTGTCTAACTGCTTATAAGATAATCTAATTAATTTACCTATCTACAATATTCCCCCCTCTGAAGAAGTACCCCTAACAGCCGTGAGGGGGCAAAAGGTGAAAACCATTCTGGCTACTTGCAACTGAAAAGGGTTGTAGTTTTGATGGGCAGTCAGAGATACTCTACAGAGGGTCTATCAAAATTTGTGCAACGTGAAATAGTTCTGCATTGTGAGGATTGGTGGTAATATTGTAGGTTATCGTGTATCTCTGGCCATTACATACAGAAGGCCTATAAAGTGCTTCAATTTACTTTTACAATAAAAATCCCACCAATTTTGAAAAATACCTTACTAGGAAAATAGCACCATCAGTGCAATTTTTAGACCATTGATATCCATTATTATCATGAGTGCTATTAAAAATGTGTCATGTTTTAATAGTGATGACAGTTAATTTTGTTCCATATTGAGATTCAGTCAAATTCATGTGAAATCTATTCAATCTTAATAATATTTGTATCAATCAACCTTCATAAACTCCCAATTGTATAGACTGGTCTTGCTTTTTTAGTAAGCTAGACTCTTCATATTCACTTTATGCTATTTATGAATCATTTTCACTCACCACATCCATTCTGTATGTTCTACTTCAATGAATGGGTCTTCCATGTCTGCATTTTCTTGTGCTCTACCTGCTAATACAACATCTTTACTACTACTTACAATAAAAACCCTCTGGATGTCAATTTAGAGTGGTTCTCATTGTTTTAAATGAACTTTTACAGTATCCCCCCTTATCTTCAGAGGATATATTCCAAGGTCCCCCGTGAATGCCTAAAACTACATAGTACCATATCATACTCTAGAAATTAACTGATTTCCTTTTGTCCTGACAATATCCACATGCGTGTGAATGCAGTGTTCACCCTGAGATAACATGTAAGTAATAGTCCTAATTGTAGCCCCAAAGTTTCTTAGGAAATAACATGCTTTTATTGTCATTTTCACATTGCATTGGTATATCTTTGAACACATAAATCTATACATAACATTCTGTTTTAACAATGGCATTTCTATTTACAAAATAAAATAATTCTCAATCATTGAAAATTAAATGAACACTAGCTATGAGCTACACTTTTTTAAAAGGGAAAATTAATGCCTTTTTATCTTAAGCATTAATCACACACTAGAGTCATAACGTTTCCATTTTTGAAGTGTGACAGCAATACTATCGTGAATTTATTCATATTTTTCTTCACAACTTCTTGCATAGAAGATACCATTTGGGCCATTTATCTTAGCAACCTCAGCTTATGATTTATTTTCTCCCTTATTGTTAAGAACCTTTACTTTTTCACTTAAAGGAAACACTTTAGGATTCTCTTTGACTTGTGCAAATTACTAACATTGCTCCTCTTACACTCTGGGGCCATTATTAATTAAAGTAAGGGTCACTTGATACAAGCACTGTGATACTAATTGCAGGGAATTGATCTGACAACCAAGAGGACTACTCAGTGGCTAGTGGGTAGGTAAGGCACACTGTGTCATACACAGGACAAAGGGATTATTCTTATCCAGGACAGAGTGAGATAGCAGGAAGTGTCATACATAACAGCACTCAGAATGGTGAACAACTTAAAACTTGTGAATTGATTGTTTAGTGAATTTTCAACTTAATATTTTCAGACCATGGCTGAGTATGAGCAATTCAGATGGCTACCAGGAAAAGTAGTTTAGTTTCTTTCTCAAATGGTTTCCATTTAAACATTTATTTGAAGATGTTAGCTCCAATGTTTCAAGTTTCATGATAAATTTATTTTCATTGTCAAGCATTCACCTGTTCAGGGTCAGGTGTTTTGTCAGATCTTGGTTTTGAAAGGCACAGTATTCAGAACCTACAACTTTGATACTTCTAGGATCACAAAATTAGAAGTAGAAATTGCATAAATATAACTTTTGGGTATAGTTTATCATTATCTGTACATGATTCCTAAGTATATATTATCAACATACAGCATCAATAAACTGTGATATAATTAAACATATATGCCAAAGTACATAAAGATATTGACATGTCTTGACAGTTTTAAGGCCTAATTTCTGAATGGGGAATTTTCAAATCAGTCTGTATTCAAGTTCTTAAAGTTTTCCTAAGAACCAATTCAGTTAGACTCTATCAAAGATGACAAAAATATTGAGTTCATTTCAAATACATAAAATCTTCTTTTAATGGAAATATAATGTATCAGACACAATTATAAATTACAGTTAAAATAATTCTTTGGTGTCCGTCATAGATGTCCATGAATATTAAACAAATAAACAGATCTAACTGAAGGGGTGAGAATTTACTGAACTTTCTTTTAAAATAAAGACATTCATCTTATGAAAACTTCACCTTCATGACCTAATTACCTTCCAAAATCCTCATGTCCAAAGTGCAAATACCACCACATTAGGAATTAGAGTTAGTGCACGGATTCTTCAGGGGACACAGGGATGTAGTCTCCATCAGTGGTTTAATAGTCATGGTCTCTTATCTCAAGTAGATTTATGTATCTGAATCCTACTCTATCCAATTAAATGAATATCACATTTCTTATAATTAATTTCAGTATCTTTGAGTTCCTTTTCCATTTTAGGTTAAGTTGTCAAAAGCAGGTCGATGACTGTTTTTCACTCCTCTGAGTCAATTTATTTATTTTAACAAAATATATGGTCTAGCGTAGTAAGCAGCAAAAATAGTTACTAACTATAGAAATTAATTTAAGCTAGTATTAGGTTAAAAACCCTTGAAAAACAAATGGTACAAAAAACATAATTAGCATTTCTTTTTTTTTTTTATTGTACTGAAAACCAGGTGATAGTCACCAACAGTGCAACAGTCAAAGTTCGCTCATGGAGTTTACATGCAGCATCTCCAGGTTGCAGAATTGGTCTATGTTTATTGAACAAACGTAACAAGGTCAGGCCAAACCTATAAAGAACCAAAATTAGATGCATTTTAAATAAAGTACTTTGCTTATACATTAAGTAGTTGGATCTTCCATTTTTGCTTCATGTTCTTAAATCATACTTTGGGTATGTCTATATTTAAATCTCTTTTAGATTAGAGTTGTTCTCTGCCTTGTTTATCTCTGAATTCTCTTTGCCGTTAGCACAACAAAGTAAATGGCAGATAAATAACTACTGAATGAAAGAGAAGTTAATGATGGACACCTTTACTTTGGAGAGGAGAATTATTAATTTGCTTATCATTTTAATTATACATCTGTTGTTTGAATTAAGTAATTTCAGGGCTGGGGATTTGGCTCAGTGGTTCCACAGCCCACTTAGCAAGTGCAAAGGCCTGAGTTCGATCCCCAGTACCAAAAAAAAGGAATAAGAATTAAGTAATTTCATTATAATAACTATTACAGAAAAGACGAAGAGAAACGTAACTAGAAGGAAAAATACATGAGGAGAAATGACAGACAAAGACGAAGTAAAAAAGGGTAAAATGAATTTGAAAAAACAATGAAGAGAATATGTAAAATTAAAGAAAATGGGCTTCATGTGAGAGGTAGTTACTTGATATTTCAAAATTGCTCATTAAAATGTATGTGCGTATTGATAAAAAACAGTCCAAAACAGCTGGATATGGTGCTACATTGCCTGTAATGGCAGCATTTGGGAGGCTGGAGGCAAGAGGATCACCATGAGTTCTAGGACAGCCTGGGCTACATAGTGAGTTCAAGGCCAGCCTGAACTACATAGGGAGACACAGACTCAAAAACCACGAACAAACAAACAAACAAAAAGGCAAAAAACAAAACAAAAGAAAAAGAGTATAAAAGAGATGAGAGGAGAAATGAAAAATAAAATGACCTAGTCGAGAAATGACATTATATGGGGGGGGTGAAGGGAGGGCAGGGACAAGGGGAAAAAATGAGAACCAAGACCTGTCATGTAGAGGTACAAGATCCCAACGATGAATGTAACTGTACTGTGTACCTAAAATGTACCAATAAACTCAATTAAAGAAAAAAAGAAATGACATTATAGTAATTAGCACTCCATAAGGAAAAATAAAATTAGGCTCTTTTTTCACACTTCATACACAAAACATAAATTCCAGATGGAGAAAAGAGCTAAATGAATTAAAAAAAAAAACTTTCAAACTTTTAAATCACCTCTAAAAATATTTTATAGCCTTGAAGTAGGAAATTTTCTTTAAAAAAATATTCTTATACATACATAGAAAAAATTATTCTTTCAAAGTCAAATAAGTAAAAATTTTCCTTCTGAGAAAACATCTCAAGAAAATGAAAATGCAAATAAGACACTGGAGAAACAAACTTGTAGCATCTGTAATACAAAACACAATTAGACAATTGAGTAGGTCCAGTATTTATATATAAATACGAAAAGGGCATTTTTCTAATGTACAGAGTGGAAAAGAATGTAAAATGTAGATAGGAAAAAAATTCCATTACAAAAAGGAAGAAAAGATGCCAAAGTAAGAGATAATTTCACATCTCTCAAACCTATAAAAGTGTCTGCAAAATAAAAAGGATTTAGAATAGCTGGAGCTCTCATCCACTGATCTTGGAAGTATTTCTGGGACAGCAATACATTCATGTCTAGAAAATCTCCAAATATAAACATGTATGGCATAACAATTCCATTTCTAAGTTATATGCCCCAGTGAAATTCCTGTGTGTGTGTGTGTGTGTGTATACACACACAACCAGAAGAACATGTATAACATTGATAGAGCATTGTAATAACAAAAACATTGAAAATATCTAAATAACTACCAATGTAAAAACGAATAAAGTGCAATTTAAAAAATCTTGTAAATTAGAGTAAATAAATTTGACTTATATGTAATGCATGCAGAAATCTCAAAAATGCAACATAATGTGATTCTTAAAAGCAGTTAGAAAAGCATACATACATATATATATATATATATATATATACATTCAAAACACAATAGGAGTTATCTTGTAGCTACAAAGGGGTACAAAAGTAACTTCTGTTTCATTTATGATCTTTTGAATTCAAGAGGATCGTGAGGTCATATGCAAGTAGAAGACTGTTGTCATCGTCATTAGTGGTAGTTTTAATAGTGTTTACTGTCATTTTATTTTTTTTTTCAGTTAAAATTATCTTCTAAAAAATCAGTGGTATATATCTATAATCCCAGCTACTTAGGAAGTTGAGCCAGGAGGATCCAAATTTAAAGACTAGCCTGGGCAATTTAGGGAGACCTTGTCTCAAAAGATAAGAAGTCTGGTGATATAGCTCAGTGCTTTCTGGGTTCAATCCCCACTGCTGGAGAGAAAGGGAGAAAACCACTTTCCGTAAGACCACAATTCTGAGAGCTATGGCAGAGCTAAAATCCCAAACAAGATTTACCTTATCCTAAAAGCCATGGTCATAATATACAATTCTGTCTCAAACTAGACTTTCTGGTTACTTTGCAAAGAAAAATACTTTAAGACCTTCAATGGAATATTTCCTTTTTTTTCACATTACTTTCATCTTTGTTAAGTTGACATTTTACAAAGTGCTTCAATTTGGACATCTGTTTTAACAGAAATGAAACATGACTGTATTTTTTTGGTTTTTGGTTTTGGGTTTTGTTTTTGTTTTTGTTTTTGTTTTTGTTTTTTTAGACAGGGTCTCACTATGTAGTTGAGACTGACCTGAAAGTCACTACGTAGCTCAGCCTGGTCTCGAACTCACAACATTCCTCCTGACTCAGCCTCCCAAGTGCTGGGATTACAGGCATGCGCCACCACGCCCAGCTGTATTTTTTTTTAAAACTTCAATGGAGACTAAGGCCTTCTTCATGGTTTGTATTTATAAGACCCTCTTCTTTTAAGGAATGGTAAAATAATAATTTCATTAATAAAAATGCCTCACCATTTATTGACTGAATGTAGTCTGAAACTGGACATTACCTTCTTTAATCCTCCAGTAAGCATAAGTTTTAATGTCAGAGTCTATTTATTGTTTTCCAATGTACATATTCTAATTATTTTCAGAAAGAGATCTTCCCAATTTTTAGCTAGGCACATGGCCTCGCAGCTGGATATGCTATTGCTTAGGCTCCTACGCAGCCAAGACAGCCTTGTGACCTTGCCTTGGCCAGTGGTGAGAACACAGGGGCATCGATTGTACATTCTGTGTGATGACCTTACCATGGAAACCAACCCCTTGGGCTCATTTTCCTCTTTTCATCTTCTATTGGATAGAAATGATGAGATGGAAGCCAACTTGTCTACTGGACACTACTTCACTATTGACTATTTTCATACCAGAGACTATATTTCTTCTGTAAGTCATTGTTTTCTTGAAAAACTTTGTAATTTTCTTAGTCATCTTCTTGTCTCTGGGACACAATACCTGATACAAATAATTTAATGGAGGACAGTTTTATTTTGCTTACAATGTTAGTCCATGGTCGACTGGCTCCAAGGGAAGGTTTCTAGTGGAGGAAATCTGAACTCATCATTGTATCCAGGAAGCAGAGAGAGAAAGAAGGAGTCAGGGAGGGAGATGTACCCCGATGCCCTGCCAAGTCACCTCCAAGTAACCCACCTCTTCCCATCAGACCTTACTTTGTAATAGCAAGATAGCTACAAGGGCCCCAAAATTCAACCACTTTCAAAAGCCCCATCAAGGAGAACATGAGGCCTTCAGGCGACATTCTCAATCTAAACCATTACTGTAATAGCAGGTGAAGTTTAATTTATTCTTTAATAAAAATAATTAACATTAATATTAACTCTTATGTGTCACAAAAGAGTCTACTAATACTCAGAATAAGGATTTTGCCCTTAGAAAGGCTGAAGTGAGCTGTAGAATTGTTTCTGACTCCAAAACCCTGTCCTCTAAACCCTCCCCAAAGCAGGAAAAATCTGACCCAAGGGCATAAATACTCCAATGCCATTGTAAATGGTCGTCTCAAAGTGACTGCTAATTAAAACACAGAAATACCAATTAGGAAATATTTACCTGTTTTTGTTTGTTTTAAAAGATCTTAGACATTGTTCTAAGGACACATTTGGTGATTTGATCTGTTCTGTAGGTGATGAAGAGGTTACAAACACTCTTCTCTGTCATCCCATTACATTCACACAGACAAGAAGAATAAAATATTTCATTACCCTAGTGGGAAGTTAGTTCTTAGAAGTTGAAGTTAAATTTCCTCTCTCTTAGTCTGTAGCATATAAAGTATCACCAGTGTATTGGGAAAGAGACTGATAGGATCAGTTTAATTTTCTCAGTAGCCTAATGAGGAAAGTGTCAGACAGTGAAAGAGCTCACTAGTTAATGTCTCAGACAATACCGACTGCAAAATTTTTCCTCATGGAGGTAAAAATATAATAAATCTAGGCCAAGAAGAGCTATTTGGTTACTAAGCAGTGACTTGGAACCAAGGCAGCAATTCTCTTTCAATCTAAAAAGGAAAAGTATTTTCCTTCTGCAGTTGATTCAATTAAAATAAAACACATGAAAACATTAAATTCTCTTTTCTTTGGTGTCAGAATTGCAAGAAGCCTAAAGAGAAACTTAACATGGGTCATATTTCAGTTATAAAAACTAATCTGCTTTGTTAGTGTTGTGTTCAGGGATAAATTCAAACCCACCAAGTACTTTAATGTGGCCCAAATGCATAGTGGATTCAAAAACCAAAATACAAACAGGAATCATTATTACAAGAAGATTTCCTTACAGCCAGAACTATTATCAAATAAAAACATCAAAATATTTGATAGGAAGCTGGACTGTTAAAAAGAAAATTGATACTTCTGTTGGCCAAGAAATGCATTAAGATGCTGATCCGAATGGAAATTATTATTAAAGTTCCAATTCCTTTTATGAACCTCTTATATGAAAAGTAGGGTTTGTCTTCATGTTTAACACACTTGTAAGGAGACAGGTTATTTGTGAGTATTGGGAACTCCATATCAGAAAACCTATTCACTATATGTTTAATTAAATGTTCTTTGGTATAATTGTAAATATTTCTATGAGATACAATTTTGAAGTTGAGAATAACTAATTTCCAATACATTGACAACTTAACAATTTTATTGAGGGATAATTGAAATATAATTAATTTTACATATTGAAAATGTACAAGGTAATAAGATATGACTTGTGAAGCCATGACTGCATTCAATATGTTCGACATTTCAAACTGATCTAAGTCTTCTTTTTCTTGTTTACTACCATATCTCATTCCTGCTTCTCCCTGCCCTACCCTTTAGGTAGCCACTGAACTCTTTCTACCAATCTGTGCAAATTCATCTATATTTTCTATGATTTTCTATTAATTAGAAGTACAGATTATGTTTCCTTTTTAGTATCAGGCTAAATTCATAATGTTGGCAAGACCTTTGCTTCAGACATGTGCTTTCATTTCTTTATTACAACCACTGTGTGGAATAACTGGGTTATATTGCAAAGATGTTTAACTTTTCTAAATGTCGTCAAATTATTTTACAAAGCAATTGTTCCATTTTACATTCTTTCCAGCAATATGACAGTTTCAGTTGCTCCCATGGCAACATTTGTTATAGTTAGTCATATTTTATGTTTTTGGCAAGCTCAAATATGCAATATGGCATCTCATTGTGGCTTTATTATTACATTTCTCTAATAGTCTATGGGTTGTACTGAAGTTCTTCGCCTGGTTTTCATTTCTTCTGCCATAGTATAGCTTCTTTGTTGAAATGGCTTTCAAACTGTTTGCTTGTTTTTATGTTGCTGTACATATTATTACTGAATTTTAAGAGTGCTTTGTATATCCTGTGTACAAAAAACTTATCAGATACATGACTAGAAAATATTATTTCTTACTGAGTAGCTTTTCTGGTGAGAGAAACTGAAAATGTAAATAAGGATCAAAAGTCATAATAGGGCTGGAATTTAGCTCAGTGTTTCTGCTTCCTGCCTCATAAGCATAAGGTCCCAAGTTCAATCCCAGGTACCAAAAAAAAAAAAAGTCATAATAGATAATATGAAATAGAAAGAAAATGCCCAAAGGGGAAGGAGAAGTTGGAGAGGTTGGCAAAAGAAAAGAAAGGAAAAAATGGAAACAAAGTCTTTGTAAATAGGGAGGGATGGAGGGGTTGAAAGGAGGTCAGGAGAATGAGGAAAAAATAAGAACCAAGATATATTATGTAATGGTAAAAATTTCCAATGATGAATGTCATATTGTATACCTGAAATGTACCACTAAAATTAATTTTAAAAAGAAAAAATATTTTTTCTTGATCTAGGATTTGCCAAAAATATTTTAATTAGATATTTTCAGTTTTACTGGTTCTAATTTGTGATATGATTCTTCCTTCTTTTTTATCCTTCTAGCTGCTTTGAGAATTTTCTCTTTCTCCATAATTTTGAGCAATGTGAGTATATTATTCCTCAGGTAGTATTCTCTTCCTCTTCCTCCACCTTGCCTCATCTCTGTCCTTCTTCTGTGCTTTGATTTCATTCACTTTTTGGATCAGTCATTTTATATTTATCATCAAACTGAAGTAATTTCAATAACTTTATTTTTAGATTCATAAACACAATCTCCTATATTTAGCATCCCAGACTACATGTATTTAGGATGTTGAAATTTACTCACAGTTCATTCAAGCTTTTACTTTACTTTAATTCATTTATCTATAAGTGCTACATTCTGTATGCTTCTTTTTCTTTTGCTATGTTTTTAGATTTATTAATCTTTTCTTCTACAGTGTCTAATTCAACATTAATATTATCAATATATTTATTTTAGCGATATAACTTTTACTTTTAGGAATTCAAATTGGATTCTTTTTATAGGTTTCATTTATTTACTTACTGTTTTGAAAATATGGAATATATTTTATGTAATCATTAGGATGTGGTTTCTAATTACAACATCTGAATCAAATTTCAAGTTGCTCTCAAAATATTGTTAATTTTAATTTTTTTCTTCCTTCTGAGCTGTTTTTATGCTTCTTTTCTTAAAAAAAACACATACCTTATATGCTATTTATTTCCAAGAATATAGCTTGATACCTTTGCTTTCAATATTGTTTAATTTTCAGTTTGTAAGGTTGGTAGCAGCTTTCAGTTTAGTAATTATCTCTTACCCCTGAGGCCAGGCATGTCTGGATTTTTACTTGTTGATCTAAAATTGTAGCTTTTTTCATAGCCTTTCTGGCTGGTTGAATCAGGCATGAATGTACTCTTCATTGCAATGCACTGTTCATTACAATATTTTCAGTTCATTCTTTTCCTAGCCTTGGATAGTTTTTTCACCCATATTCACAGATCTGTACTCTATGGCATATTTATGAGTATTTTCTTTGTAGTTCTTTCCATTTTTAAATTTTGTCCCACAAAACATTGATACACTGTTGTTCCTAGATTTTTATCTCTATCTTATCAGATCAGGGTGTTCACTAGGATCTCTATAGATTCTTACCCTGTGTACCAAAGCCTAGAAACTCTCTGGTGGTACTAAATGGTGGGTATTGTGGTACCATTATTATCAATAAGATAATTGAAAGGGAGAACTATTAATTTATTGTTTAAATAAATAATAGCACTTTAAATACCTGAAAGAAGCTGTGATGCTTAATCTTTAATGACAATCTAATTGCCATGTGAGCCACCCAGGGATTGGTAAAATGCACAATTCTGGATGTGTCTGGGTAGTTTATGAAGTTTTTATTTGGTTACTATATCTGCTGTATGGTCCCTTTCTTTTATCCTTCTCTGCTTCCCAGCTATCATAAGGGGAGCAGTATTCCTCTGCCAAGCCCCTCTGCCACAATATTCCTTAGAGATAGCCAATTATAGATTGAATCCCCAGAAATTATAAGCCAAATAAATCATCTCCTTTAAGTTGATCATCCCAGATACTTGTTCCCAGTAATAGGAAAACTAACTAAATACAGAAAATTTTTACTAGGAAATAGGATCATTTCTGTGACTATACCTCACCATGTGAAGCTCAGAAACTTTTGAGACTGATTTGAGGGTAGAGTTCAGAAAGTATTGGCCATGAAAACTAGAGAAACCCTAGAGTGTTTAAAGCAGAGCTTGATGGACCATTCTGATCATAAGTCAGACCAGAAGGCATACAGGAATGTGGACAACAAAGGCCAGGCTCATGAGGTTTCAGTTGGGACTGTAGACTCCATTAGGAATTGGACTAGAGGCCATACATATTACACTATGTTAAATTTGTCTACATTTTGCCCATTTGAAAAGTGTAGAAGTGATAGACTAATTGAATTGTTATGAAAATTTCAAGAAAGCTCAGTGTTTAGGCTATGGTGTGAATACTGTTAGCTATTTTTAGTTAGGTTTATAGAGAATTTGGAGAAAAAGCAAAGAATGATTTGAAAAACTTAAATACTAGTCAAAAAGAAGCACATGCAAAGTGAGGCCAAAGAAGTTACATTGCTTAAAAGATTATTACCATTAAAATGGCACTCAGTACTTTTTTTTATTAATTTTATTGTTACATTTAAAGTATACAATATAATGACATTCATCACTGGAAATTTGCACTTTTACATAATCCATCCTGATTCTTATTTTTGAATTGGGATAAGAAGAAAGACAGCTTAAGTGCATTTCAGATCAACTAGCCTTGAAGATGGATGGTGTTGCTGCAGTTTTATCTGGTAAAATAAATGATTAGAGTTCTTGGAGCTCAACCTACTTTAAATGTGTAGGAAGCTTAGCTTTTTAGTATAGAACCAGGCAGGGAATGCAAGCGCCTAGTGAGCCACTTTTAGTTAGCAGAACTGAAGATGTGGTAATGAAGTCAAATGTGTACGGTATATCTGAGAATATCTGGGGTGCCATGAATGTGGAATATCTGCCAAGAAAAGCTGCAAGCCGTGAACAGAGTCAGTTCAAGAAACAGGATATGTGGAATTTAATTACCAAAGCCATAAGGATAAGGCTGCAAAAACCCTCAGAACACATATATCATCAAACTATGTGCTCTTAATGCCATACCTGGAAATATAGCATGTATTTGGTGTTTTCTTTCTGAGTTTTGGTCTTGCTTTGGTCTGATTCTTTTCTACCCCTCCATCCCTCCCTTTTGGAATGGGGATGTTTATTCTCTTCCATTGTATGATAGGATTATGTAAGTTAGTTTTGGCTTATACAAGGGTTAACAGCTAAGAGTTTTCTTTGAGTCTCTGAAGAGACTTTAGCTTAGACTTTTGAGCAATGTTGAAAATGTTGAGATCTGCGGATTGGGATTATTGGTTTTGGGGTATGCACATGATGGTTGTGTCATTTTTAGGCAACATATGACCTTATTACTGTCTTTTCTTGGAAATTAAATTCAGTTTAAGTATATTTGTCTGGATGTTAAATTGACAAGGAATGGAATGTGAGAATTAAATTTGTCAACTTGATTGCCGTGACAGCCACTTATGAGATCATTAAAGCACATTTCTGGGTGTGTCTGGTGGCCTTGGAGATATTACTTTGGTTACAATATGTGGCCCATGGTCCCTTTCTCTCTGACACTATTTCATCCCCCTACTTCCCAGGCACCATGAAGTGACCACCATTCCTCTGCCATGATAATCCTGACTTGGGTAAATGGATAAACTATTTTTCTTTAAATTTTATCACATATTTTGCCGAGAAATGGGACAGCTGATTAATAAAGGAACTACTACATTCCAAATATTTTCACATATTAAATTATATTCACAGTTTTCTGAAATGTCACTCATATCATAGTCCAAGTAAAAAGTCATTCTGATCTCACTTTGCTAAGTTTTAAAGCTCTGCCAAGTTTTTTTCCCCTCTGTTTTATTATTTAACATATAGACAAGAAATAAATATAATTTATGCATGGATAAATTTATGTAAATAAAATTATCAAAATATAACCAAATTAATTTTATTTCTGAGTCACTAAGCATTTATAAATAATGTTACATCAATCATTATTCAATTAATTTTCCCAATTATTTAGCTCATAAATTGTTTTCACATAGATTTATGTAAATTTTTGTTTTTATTCATACTGTACAAAAATTGATAGTCATTAATAGGTCAAAGAAAAAATTATCTTCATAATATATTAACTGCAAACTGACAGCCAAATCTTTTTTCCAGAGGTCTCTATAGAAAAGAAACATGACATATAGCATCTGTAAATTGAAAGAAACACTTCCATATATTGAATCTTGTGTTATGGTCTAATGAGACACTTCTTTCTCTCCAGTAGTGTGTTGAATTGGCTTCAATCTTGCTAAAGATGAGTTGATGTGAGAACAATATGTGGTTCTGGCTGAGAAAATGGAAAATTCATACTGAAACAATTTGAGGTGACTTAGCATGAGTTTGATAAAAGTTATTTAGTAAAATAAGCTAACAGCATGTGAGAGGAATGTGCTCTGGGGAACTTCTCACTGAATTATTAGTGTAGAATGTAGTATGTCTCTGTGTTAGGTAGTCACTCTTCCTAAGAAAAGTTCAGACAAAAATTAACAGCAACCAGAAAATAACAACTACCAAATCATTTATCTGACTGTGAGTGGGGTAGTTCATAATATTTAAATGTTTTGCTTGGAACAAAAAGAAAAGCGTTTAGGCAATTTTATTAAAATATAAAACAATGATCAAAAGTTAAAGTGCTATAACTTTATGAAAATTATAAAATATGTATTTATTATAATAGACCAAATATAATTTGGACAAACATTTTTGTATGAGTTGATAACATTGGTAAGAAGAATAATCCAAATGAAGGAAGCAAACAAGATGACTATACATGTCTTCATCTTGACTAGAAAATGGAGCATTACATAATTCATCAGGATAGTCACTTTTATGACCCTCATAAATGAGTTTTATGATGATAGCAAATCAGAGGTATGTGAGAAATATTATAATGTGAGTCAAAATAATTTTGCCATTGATGCCTGGTTTAGTTTACTGATAACTTAAATTTATTGCAGTGTAGGCTCATACAGATGAGGAACATATGCCAGTCAATAAACATTATGAAGAGTAAAAGAAAACATTAGTTAGAAGTTATTAGAGAATAGTTCTGACTGTTTTCTTCAAGTGGGTATAAAATTCAATGTAATGAACACTGAGAAAGAACACAAATGAAAAGCTATTATATTTTTATCAAAGAACACCTTGAAATAGACTCAACATAAGATATTTTACAAAAATATTACTGCTTTGAAAGTTTACAGTTTAACACATGCCAGAAAATATTGAATTATAAGAAGAAAACTCATGAGAAATAGCTGAAGAAACCAAAAGAATGACAACAATAATTAGATTGCTTTCATTGGCTATAAAATTAGAAAACACTTTGAAAGGATAATTAATATATGAATTATGTTTTGAGAAATTCAGGCTGGAGGTTTTAATATAAACAGAGTCAGGAGGAAAAAGGCCTCGAGGTTGAAATTAGTCAAACTTTGGTGTGGTTTTTCTTTTCGGTTATTATAGAATTGTCACTTAATATTAAAATCTATAGCAGAGTTTTAATCATTTCAAATTACATTTACACTTAGTTCTAGTGCCACATGTCAATTTCTTGAGTTTAAATCAGAGAAATTATAGATCAACCTAAAGCCCTATTGACATGTTAAATATTTTAATACTGATCATTATATTTTAAGAACTAACACAATGTAAAAATTAATTGTTATACATTTGAAGCCAGAATGTTACAATTTTCATTTTTTTAAAATAAACAATTCAGTAATCTCTGTGTTCTGTACTTTCATTATCTCTCTAACTGGTTTTAACTAATACCTAATTTTTTTTCTTTTTCTGAGTTGATAACTAAGCCAAATTTACTGACTACTCTTGACACCTTTATTTATTTATCCATGAATTCTCTTGCAGCATGCCCTCAGTAAGTTGTAAGTGCACCATGTAATATATTACTAGGCTAGAACTTCTAGAATACTATAGAGGCATGCAATTTTTTGGCTAGAGATTCTCACTGGGCAATGTTACAGTAGGTAAACAATTTTAGTAACAAGTTTAAACTTCAGATCTGAAAGGATCACCTTTAAAAATCTAAATGCTTACTAGGCATTATTTCCCCTACTTCTCACAATCCTCTCTGATGAGAGGGACTTTTTTTTTTTAAATCATGATATTATTTTATTGTAGCAATAATTTCCTATCCAAATTATTCGCCTACTAGTGAAAGATAGTAAAAATATCACATGGCAAGTAAACTTATGGAAAAATACTTAAAAGGCCCTTTATCAAAGGTGCAGAGCAATAGGGATCAGAAAATTACCACATCATAAATGTTACAATGCAAAAACAATACTGATGTAGTGTACTAAAGTTAGCATTATGTAGGCTGTGATATCTGGATAAATATAAGCAACTGTTTCACTCAATGAGAATTTTTCATATTTTATAGTTTACACATGATGATGGTTCCATCCTAAGAGACTTGTGGATTCTTAGTACTTCTTCATATCAAGATTGCCCAATTATAAAGAGATGTCTCCCAGCTAGTCAAAAAACTTTATCATGTGTACCTTATTTCTACTAAGAATGATCATGTGAAAGTCACCACCATGACATTCATCATGCTTTTCCTAATATCTTTCCTATATTCTCATTTAAAAAGCAAAATCAAGAAGCTGAAGGTATTTCAGTGGGATAGCACTGGCTTTGTATGTGCAAGATGCTGTGTTTGAGTCCCAGAACCACCCCGCCAAAGAAGACAAAAAAGTAGAAAGAAATTTGTTGAAGAAGAGTTTAGTATTTAGACTTAAAGGTCCTATTGTTAAAAATGATAAGTTATTCAGATTAAGCCAGGTCATGCTACAGAAACAACACAAAATATCAATGTTTTATTACAAAAGTAGTCTATGTTTCGTTCTCAAAATATTTCAATTGTGCATTTACAATGACTGTTGCCTATTATAGTCACTCAAAAGAGCCAGGATTTTAGAGAATCCATGTGGAATATGTTTTTGCCCTCAGGTGGAAAAGGCTGGAATGATATTTTACACTGGCAATTAAATAAACCTTCCAGGAAAAAACACACATTAAATAAATGAAATTGAAAATATAATTTTATCAAGGGCCCAAATAGGAAGAAAATTGAAATATTTCACAGACTTGTGTAAGTTCCACCTTTGGCAAATGTGAAATAGGTATGCATTTATTCCAACACCAAATATGTCAATTTTGTCTTATAAAGTTTAAGAATACATGGTTACTATGACTAATAACAGAACCCATCTTCATACCGGGTAATAGAAGAATTATTTTAATTAATGGATCACAATAATACATTTAAGCAGAAATAATATATCTTGGCTCCTCTCATTTTGCACTGTATTTGTCATATACATATGGATAGTGGTGGCTTTATGGTGGTAAGGATATGAAATGTATGGATACTATTATAGGGATTTTATGTAATTATAGAATGTCTATGTTTTATGAACATTTTTTAAAGTTGGATCTGAATATATTTGCTACCTGACATCTGTCCGTGGAGTATGATATATGGTTGAATTGATTATATGCTATTCATAAAAACCTAACACAAAACATAGCAATTTAAAACAATGTATATTTATTTTCTCATAATTTATGTGGGGCAAGAGGATGACACAGTTCCTCTGAGTCTCCTGCATCAGGGCTTGTCATAGAGCTATAATGAAGGTGTTCACTGAAGTGAGAGTGTAACCTGAAAACTCAGCTGAGGAAAGACCCACTCCTAACTCATGTACATGGACTTTGGTATGATTCACCTCAGAGATCATTAGGTTGAGAGCTTTAACTCCTCTCTGGAAATGAACCAGAGACTTTCCTTAGTTCCTCAGCAATAATATCTCACCAGAGATTTTCTCAGAGGAAGCACATGAGGAAAGAGAGAGAGAACAAACTCAAAAATTTGTATTCGGTAGTATAATCATGAAAGTTATAAATTAATTTTATCATGCTCTAGCCGGAAGCAGCGCACTGGATCCAAAATGTACTCAAGGGGAAAAGATTATACAGCATCAGAGACACTTGAAGATAGACTCATCAAGAGCCATTTTAGAAGGGTATTAAATTGGGGAAGTAGCTCAAGGGATAAAGTGTGCATGCTTAGTTTGTATGAGGCTCTGGGTTGAATACTGAGAAAGAAAAGAAAATTTTAAAAGCAAGAAAAAAAGAGGGAGGGAAGGAGGGAGGGAGAGAGAGAGAAGAAAAAAGAAAAGAAAACAAAACAAAAAAGCAGGCCACTGTGACCAACACAATCAAATCATAAATATTTGTTATTCAAATAGTTTTATCCTAACTTATGGTACTCACATGACATAAAAAGATCTGGGAGGACAGGGGAGCTGTCTGGAACTACTAAAATATTAAAAGCCTGAACAAAAATGCTAATTTATACTTAAATATTATTCAGTTAAACTCATTCTACTTTTTGATCTGGTAAAAAGATAAAACTCAATGTCACGGTTCTAAAAAAAAAAACAAAACTCAAATTTTCTGCAGTAAAAGACAATTTTAGATTAATTTTTAAAAAGGGGAACTAGCTCCCTTCCCAATTTCCTTATACTTTAGTGAGATGATAATGGTGATCTTGATCTAACACAAATCAAATGCTGATCTAAGAAGTATGAATACTTATTATGCCCCACATTATCATTGTGTCTTTCTTTGAGCATAAGAACTTTATAGTTTTTTTTAAAGGCATTTTCAAGAAAGTAAAATGTGAAATGTTACCTGAATAGAACAGGCTCTCATATCTAAACATATTAAAAAAATGGTTGAATGTACAGTGATGGAAGTGTTTATTGGTATATTATTTTATCTAGAAAATACCACTTGAATACTTTTATATAAAGACATTTTTGTTGGCTTGCAATTATAATGATAAGACTAAGGTTTAGGTATCAGGGATTGTAATTGTTCAGAGAAAAAGACAGAAATAATGGTGACAAATTTGATGAATAGCCTGATAATGAAAATCTACTTGCTACGGGAACAAACAACATAATCACCTCAACCTGTAACCTAATTACAAAGTCTATATGGCTCAAAGAGCTGGATCAGAGATTACAAAGGTCACAGAGAACTATGAAGGATATTAGTGAAATTGACATATCCCAAATCAGCAGTCCCTTTGTCTATATTTAGTCCTAATTACAATTTCATAAAAAAAGGAAGCATTGAACTTTCATTTAATACAAATGTATTTCCTCAGACACCAATGACTTCTAGTTTAAAATTCCCATTCACATATTTGAAATTAAGAAGCAATAAATGTGCAGTATCTTCAACGTTTTCAATGACAGTTTAAATGGTAAATGTCAGGCTTGTATTCAGGTTTCTGAGCCTTAACTAATAATCTAATTTCATAGGTTTTAGACTTTATGAGTTGCCAATCTAAATGAATTTTGTTCTTTTGAACTTCTATCACTTCAGTGATCATTTATCTTTTTATGAAAAATACCCAGACAAACATAATGAGCTGTCAGCAATTGATCCCTTCTATTCCCAATGAGAGTGTGGGTCAATAATTCATTCCCCAAGAAGTACAATTTTTTAAACAATAGTCCACAACTGACTCTGCTATTTATTTAACATCAGCATATTGTTTAACCTTGAACTTAGCTGCTATCAGTATGCGTCAATGTGTAAGTATTCTATTTTGCAATGCAGAGTTGATACAGAAAAAAACAGCTTGTTCTAAGGTTACACTAAGTTTCAGTGAAAATTACAATATTGTTTTATATCTAACTCTTCACCTCTATGGAAGATCTCACTAGAATCTGTAATTTCTTGCTAAAATCAGACAATTAAAAGCATATGTTGTGTGGTTTTTTAACCAAGAAATCATAATACAAAAAATATCCTGATCAACACACACTTTTAAATAAAGCACAAGTTTGGAGAAGTCGTTCGTATATCAGAAGTGTCTAGTACTAAGCCAAAAAAAATAAATATTTAAAAGAGATTTAGGTAAGTGAGATAGTTTAAGTAATTAATATCGTAGGCAGATAGGCAGCGCTCTTCTTGGAAAAGAAGGGTGCATGTAATTCACTGGAGGTGAAAACTTATTCTTCCTTTACAAAAGAAAGGAAAATGTACATTTTGAAAATACACTTTGTCTCAAGGGAAATTTTCTGAACACTTCACTTGGAATTTGTTACTTCTTTTGGTAAGGAACAACAGAGACAATTGCAAACAGCAGAAGAAATTCTAACTGTATAGAACCAGCTTTTAATAAATGGCCCCAAGATCTTCTGGACAAAATAAAGGAAGTCTTAGATCAATACAAGTTGCAGTGAAGCAAGTGGCCTAGGTTAAAAATAAGAAGCTGCATTTTTCAGAAATGTTGCAACTTGCTTTGATATTAGCATTTTTGCTGTTCAGGGCACAGAGAAATGTGGGAGAAAGTGAAATTACAAGGGCAAGATTTTATGGAGTACAAAAATTTGAGATAGTGTCAAAAGAAAATATCCTTCTTTTAATATCTCTCCATGTTAGGGTCCAAGATAGATCTGCTCTATTTGGTTATCTCTCTAATATTTTCTATGAACTTTCTTCATATATCACTTTCTTATTTCTCTTTCTAATTTTCTTAATTTCTTTCTCATTTTTTATCTCTCCTTCAAACAGATGTGGGCTTAAAATATACATTTTGCTTTGCATTTATTGAATAAAACTTTATGTTGGTAGTTCTGTGTTGTAAGACCAACTAGTTGTATTTCCTTCAATCAACAGCCTCCTCCCTGTACTTAATTGTGTTGTGTTTGAAATTTTCCAGGGAGTTTCATCTGAGGGACTTGCAGGGCTAGAGAGACACAAAAGAGTCTTTTCTCTTAGGAATTTCCAGTAAGGCATGAAATCAAGCATTTCAGGTAATCTTTGCTTCTTGACATTAGAGGATAATTAGTAGTCCTTGACACATAACCTCCCTTTTTCAATGGAAAAAAAAAATATACAATTTGAGAAAAAGAAAATAATGTAAAAATCCTTAGTATTCAGCCTAGCTGATACATTAAATTGTAGAGATCTTCTCTATTCACTTGTGTTTTCTACATTTGAACAATACAATGATTTAATGGACAGATAACTCTTAGGTGCACAAGTAGATTTGCTAAAATGTGAGTAGTGCTTTGAACAGTGTCCCCTTAAAATTTATCTCTATCCAGAACCTCAAATGTGATCTTAATGGACACAGGGCACTTATCCAGTTTACTAAATCGAGATGAGGCCATTGTGAATTAGGAAGATACTAAATCCAATTATTGGTCTTTTGGGACATAACAAAAAGGCAGGTGCAGATGGGAGCAGAACATGGAGTAACACAGCTACAAGACAAGACCCACCAAGGATTTTTCAGAAACCACTAAAGCTGGGGAAGGAAAGCTTCTCCTCTAGAATCCTCACTGAGAAGGTATGTCTGCTGACACTTTGGCTTCAGATTTGTAACAGCCAGAACTGTGAGACAATAAATCTCTTTTGTTTAAAGCCACCGAGTTGGGGATAATCTTATGACAGAAACAATACAATAGGAAACAATAGAGTGAGTTCTACAAGCTTTCCTTTTATTCTTTGCAATCTACAGAAATTGCTCACCATAACCCTTACTTGTAGACAACATAAATTTGTGGCATTTTTCAGATCTTTCAATTTTACTTAGTTGAGTAAACTGAAATTTATCTAGTCAGTGGTATTTATAACTTACTCCAAGCAATTGTAAATCTGTCTTTCTTTGGCATTTTTCTGTTCTTTTGTTCTTTTTTCAACAGTATTGAGATTAACTCCAGGACCTTGCACTAGGCTACATCCCCAGCCCTTCTTTTTAACAGTTTTATTTTGAGACAGGGCCATGCTAAGTTGCCTCAGAATGTCCTTAAACTTGTGATTCTCCTGTGTTAGCCTCCTGAGCAGCTAGGAGTACAGGTATATGCCATAGCCTCCAGCTTTAAATATTTTTTCCCATTATTTTCACCAACCAAACTATGACTTCTAGATGATGCGAATTATAATATTCTGTATATACCAAAAGCGAATCAGAAAATGTTTAAAGAACAGTAAGAGGATATATGGAAAGCAATGGGGAAGATGAAACCAGCAGCAGAGGGATAAGATCACAAAGGAGGGAAGAAAGGAAAAATGCATAATGAGAATTTTATAAGAACATTAACTCTTCTACTATTTAACTTAAAGATTGTCAGAACAAGCTGGAAATTTTAAGGCACATAAGGGAGAAGTTTTCTTCTTAGGGATAGATTAGAATAAAGACCAGGAGCGAGTAGAGGAATGGAATCATATTAACTAGAGAAAATATTATGGACTACTTGCCATGTGTCAGGAAATATGAAGAACTGGCTATATAGTGTTGCATTTACGTCTAGCAATAAACTTCCAAGGCACTATTATTTGTTATTATTTTATTCACATGATGAAAATGTGTTCAAATCTCAAAATATACAGAAAACCAAGGTAGTTATTTAAACTGAAGGCAGTGGTAATTCAGAGCCATTTTTAACCGTTTTATTACATCTCTGCATTAGTCAAGTTTTCTCTTGCTGAGACACACTACCCAACACCCCTAACTTAGAGGAAGAGTTTAAATTTTGCTCATGATTTCAGAAGATTCAATCCATGGGTAACTGGCTCTGAGGCGGAAACATCATGGTGGAACGTTGTGGTAGAACAAGGATGTTTAATTCATTACAAGGAAGCAGAGTGGGTCATAGCACCAAAAAGAGGGGTGATGTTCCAGACATAGGTCCCAAGGTCATGCACCCATGTACCACCCATTGAGGAATATGATTCACCAAGCCCCTGGGCAGTTTGCAAAGCCAATCAAATTGATACATTAGGATTAATAGTTACACCCTTAAAGTGGCCCTATTCAGAAATACTCCATATTTCTTTTTTACTCTCCCTGTACTTATTGGTCCACGTGTCAGATTCTGGGTAATATTTTTCATTGTAGAACTTTCCTACCAATTTCTCAATTCATTTCTTTCTGACTCTCATTGCTAATAGGATGCTACCTTTTTCATTCACATCAAATGTGAACAGTTTTAATGGTACCCCAGGTAAATCATATTGGTAGTCCCAGCATCTAATCCTTCCCAATGGAGATGCTTGCAACTGACAGGACTCTAATATTACCACACGAGTGGGAACACCACATACACAATATTATCAAACAATGTATCATTAAAAAATTAACCACAATTTTTCACTTTATCATAAATCTCCTGTAAAGAAATATTTTAACAAATTAAACAGGTTAAGTACATTTTTCTCATGCTTGACTCTACTGAATACTACAGAGAATTCATAGTCCTAAAAAAGTGCTAAAGGAAAGATTGAAAATACAAGTTAATTTTAACCCTAAATTAACAAAACTCTGTTACTGTTATGAGACAAATTGTATGTCACATCACCTTAGGTAAAAATGATGGGATAAGTATATCCAAGCTGAGAAAAATATTAGAATGACACAGATTCTTGGAAAATAAAGCACCACTGTCTATGAGTCAAAAGGAATACAAAAATACAAAGCTTTTTAAAACAGAGATCACAGTCAACCTCACATAGTTGAACAAAATGTTTTTAATATTTCAATCCTCACCTTGAACTCAAGGCATATGATTCGGTTCTGGATAACTCACAGTAGCCACCACTATTTCTGAATGCATTTTCCAGAAACAACTTCAACTTCTTCAGGCATTATAGTAAAAGTAATTTACATTTTGAAAATAACCAAACACTCTGGAAGCAGAGATGTTTCTTTTCAGCATGGCTGGACCCATGTCAAGTAGTTTCCAGGAAGTTTATAGTGATAGCACTGTCTTTCTAAGCAGCCTCTGTGATTTAGTCAGTCTATCGAGAGAGATTTCATTTCTACTTCAAGTTTACTTATGTAAATAAGCACAGTGGACAGATCAATCAGCCATAATATGAAATTTTAAAACAGGAGTAAATTAAAAGAAAATCTTTATTGCTTATTTGCATTTTCAGAGGGCAAACACTGAGTTTCTGCTGCATTACTTATGAGGCTTAATAATTAGCTTCAGTGTAATTAACTGTTAAATCAGGAAAATGTAGCCAGCTTTGCTGATTAGAACTTTAAACAGTATTGTGTTCTTAAGTATGAAACATATCCTTCCTTAAAATAGATCAATAATATACCCTTCTTTAGTCATGACTTTAGTATTTCCTATCTTTTTAAAATGGTATTTTGCAATTAATTAAGGATCTTCAAAGTGTTAAGAATTATTATCAATACTTATACAACAAAATACGTTTCATGGTTAAAATTTTTTATATAAAACTTTTTATTTGCCTATCTTTAAAGTTAGATATTTGGCAAGGGTCCTTTCAAAACTATTTATTGATGAAATGAAAATGTCACACAGAGTTTTTGTTTTTTAAACACAAAATGATACACACAAAGAAAAACATAAAATAAATTAGACAATATTAAAATTAAAGCCATCTATTTATCAAAAAAATACTAATAGGTGAAAAATAAAGCTGTAGATTAGGAAAAATTATATACAATATGAATACAGGAAAAGGCAATTGAAGTTGATCAGATAAAGACTTCAAGAAAAGATGATAAACTAAAAACAATGGACAGAGGATTTGAAAAGTAAGTTCATAAATCAGATATCCAAATAGTCACTTAAGAAAAATACTGATTGCCAGGGATTTAGCTCAGCACCAGGGATTTAGCAAAGCACCTGCCTCGCAAGCGCAAGGTTCTGAGTTCAATCCCTGGTACCACAAAAAAAGAAAAAAAAAAAAAGAAAGAAAAAGAAATTCCATTTTAAAGAAAAATATTGATTACCAAACAAGAATTTTAAAATGTAATGTTCAATATGGTATACTGTCCCTGGAAAGTTAATTTCATGTGTTGATGAATAGATGAAACACATAAAGTGCCAGTGCAAAAATAAATTGGTACAACACTTTGCAGAAGTGATTATCAGTTTTTTAAAAAGCATAACAAAGGACTCGGCAATTCTTAGGTACATAAGCTTAAAAGAAAAGCATTCACATATGCAAAATTGATATTCAAAATCTATATCTTAATGTCACTTATGATCACCCAAAGTTTCTAGCAACTGAAATGTCCACCAAGAGTAGAATTGATAAATTGTGCTTTATTTCTACAAAGAAATAGTATTGTATTATGGTGTGAACAAAGTCATTGCAGCTCATGAATATGAATGAATTTTACAAACATAGAACTGATGAAAGAAGATAGGCAGAAAGAAAACATAGTGTATGTGTATGAGTGCTAGTAATCTATTTTTTTATCTGGGTTCTGGTTATATGTAGATATTCATGATTTAAGCATTCATTGTGATTATGATATATATGTGGTCTCTCTTTATAATATGACCCAATAAAAATGCAATGTATAAGACTAATTGGAACAAAGAAAACATTTGCTGTAACAAAAACTAAATAACAACGATATTTCTGGGAGAATAATAAGCATAATCAAAATTACCATTTGGCATAGATTTTTAAAAAAATATTTAACATTATGACAATGAGATGAAATATTTTAGGACAACAGCATACACATTTTTAAAATGTAGTCTTTAGTTAGCAGCAAAGGGGCAAAATAAACTCATGAAAGATCATACTTTGAAAATTGAGCATATCTATAAGGGAATCCTAATTCTAAACATTTTTGTTATCACTATGCTTTCAAGCAAGTAGCCATTTAGACATTAGTAAAATAATTCTGTAGTAAAGATTAGGGATTACTATCTTTATCATCAACAAACACATTTGTTATAGATTCCAGACCACAACAAAAATATTTTAAGCTAAAATACTTGCAAATATATCAGTGAGTCCTTTTCATTTGCTCTTGCAACATCTGTCTTTTTAAAGCAGTAGATTATTTGAAAACAAAACTAAAATCTAATTGTTTTACTCACAAGTAAGATGTGGTTAGTGGTGGTCTATTAAAGTCACTAATAATCACATAATATGACTGAATTACTCTAATTTTATATGTTAAGTATGTGGAAAGCAAAACAAGTTTTATAATAAAATAAATCATTAAGGATAAATAAGTAAATAAGTTAGAATATGTCACTCACAGTGTTGAGGATACTTTACTGTATTCTCATAGTTAAATTGATTTAAACAGTTAGGATCTGCAAAAAAAACTTTTAAAATTAAAACTGTAGAAAATATAAATTTCTATGTTAAGAAATTAAAGAGAAATACTTAATACTGTACTATTTATATCAATAATGGCAGCTCTGCTATTTTAGTTTAAAAGCAGTCATAGACAATACATAAACAAATAGATGTCTCTGTGTTCCAGTAAAACTTCATTTACAAAAAACAAGTAATGAAATATATTTGTCTCTAGGGCCATAAATTTCTGACCCCTGTCCTAGAGCATTATAGTCACACAGCTAAAACTAAATTACTGCCACTCTGGAGCACAAGCCATTGGAAGAAGGGACAGAATATGAAAAAGAGGATATTATCCATTGTCTTAAATATCATTATAAGTAGCACACATCACTTCTGCTAAATTTTATTGGAAACTTGCTGCAGTATAACTAGGAAATATAATGTTATTGCATAGATTTGTGACTGCTACAGTTCTATTAATGTTGAAAAAGAGCACAATAACTTTAGGTGGAAATAAAACACACTTTTCTGCTAGAGGAAAGGCTGATTTTCTCCAACTTATCTGAGTTCTAGCATGCCAGTTTTTTTTACCTTATTTAATGAAATATTTTATGCAGTAGAACCTTTAGTTTCTTTTCCATCCTCATCTATGAATTGGGGGTAGGATGAAAGACTACCTCAGATTTATGGCAAACATTAAATTTATTGCATATAAAGTGTTTTGGATGCTTCAAGGAGGTCTTCAACTTATATCTTTAGATGGAATGTTAAATTTTCACTTGCAGGTTGAATATCTCTTACCTGAAATGCTTAAGATGAGAAATATTTTAGATTTTTGGCTTTGTTTTATTTTCTTTTCTTTTTAGTAATTTTATATTCATAATGAGATAACCTTGGGAATGAGGCACAAGAAAGTCTAAATAAAAAGTTCAACTAAGTTTCAGACGCACCTGACACATATATCTAGAAAGGAATTTTATACAATATTTTAATGCTCCTGAACTTTGACTGTGATCTGTTTCATGAGGTCAATATATTTTCTGTCATCACTGAATAAGTTTTGGATTTTGAAGTATTTGGATTTTCACAGTAGGAATGGTCCACCTGAAATAGATTAAGAAACAGAGGTTCAATGACTTGAGTGCCTTGTTGAAGATCAGGTAGCTAATTAGATTGAAGAGAAAAAATTTAAGCCACCTGTTACTGCTAATGATGATAATTAATGCGCCTTCTGGTCGCAGATGTCTAGTAGAGAAGTAAAGCACATCTGTGTGTTTCTGTGGGAGTTTCCGGAGTAATTGGCATATGGGCCAGCAAACTGATGGGGAAGAGCCTCTCTGGGGAGGTTGGCACTAAATTAATAGGTTTACAGCCTGAATAGAGTGAAAGGGGAGAAGGAAGAAGGCAGCCCACATCTTACAGAGCTCCATTCTGCTTGAGCAGAGACATCTTTTGCTACTGCCATCACCTATGGATATCAACCTCCACCTTTGTCAGCCTTTCAGCTAGACTCACATCGGGGAGCTTCAAGGTCTTCGGTATTAGATTGGTGCTATATTCTTGATTCTTCTTCTTGTGAGGATTCAGGCTTCTTGGACTGAGCACCTACTGCATTCTCCTGACGATCCAAGTGCAGGTGGCCATGGTGGACTATCCCACCTCTTGTTCTATAAACCTGCCTAATAAATTATCTTGATAACTATATACATATATATTTTGCCATTTGACTCTATTCCTGTAGCAAACCCTAATTCATTGGCCTTTTGTGATGGCATGCTTTTACTGCAGCATACACGGAACACTAGGAAAGGAAATCAATTGAACAAGAATGAATGTGGAAGACATCACATGAACTTTTTAACATAGATGATGTTGCAGCATATTTGCATGCTCATTGGATTAATCCAGAGAAGGCAATTTTTTATGATAGAGGGAGAGCGTAAGTAAGAGTGGAAAGGAAAGGTCATGAATAGTCACTGAAGGTTGTAATCTAGTCCATAATTAAAGGAATTTGTAGGAGTACAAATGTCCTTAAGAACAAGTACATGGATGTAGATACAGATGAGTTAATATGGAGGCAGCATAAGAAAGTTTTCCTCAAATGGTTATTCTTAGTAAACTCAAAAAATATAATTATCAGGAAAGAGAAAGGAATGTCAGAATTATGAGGGAAATGTGTAAAATAGCTTATTCTGACAATAGAAAAAACTGGATAAGCAAAATATAAAAAGACTTCTAGGGCAACATCAAGTGCCAGGTAACGGTTCATATTCTCAAAGTCATAGGATCAATAATTTTGTGGTTTCCCCTAGTTAAGTCAGCTACCAAAATGAAGATGTAGCATAGGCAGAAAATTGGCTTTATCCATGCTTGCGGTTTAACTAAGGAGCTATATCAGAAGAGAAACAAGGGTAGCTAAGAGTGCATATACATGAATTAGTACTAGAGAAGGGAACAGAAACAAATGTGGAAAGTTTTAGAGCATACAGAGGAGTTATGAATAGTTACAAACTTGCAGAATCAAAATTTAGCTTCGGTGCTGGTGAGGACAAAGAATTATAGTAGTTTGTGGAGAACAGAGAGCAACCTGGAACAATAAAGGACAATAAAGGGTGAGTGTTGAAAGGTCGAAGAGGGAGATGCACTGGAGAAACTGACAGTGTCTGGGGTCTATTCATGCTAGCAGGGAATGAGGACCGCAGAGATAAGTGAATATCTGGGTTAAATGGAATTTCTAGTCTTAGTTCTTGGAGGAATTTTCACACTGATTTCCATACTGGGTCTACCACTTTGCTTCCCACCAACAATGAAGAAATGTTCATTTTCTGCTGCCTCAGTGGCATTTAATTGGTTTCATCACATAGTTTTTATTTTGTGGGAACATTTCTGTTTTGCTTAGTTATACATCTAAGAATGTAATTTCTGCACCTATTGTAGCTTATGTGGGCTCCAATAACAAAATACCAAACTGAGTAGTTTATAAAAGTATGGCAAATTCTTTGTTTGCTGAGGGACTACATTCTCACAGATAGCCTCACAGATCTCCTCTTTTTATTTATAAAACTAAGGCAAATTTTATAATGAGAGCCCTCTTCTTGGCTCAAGCTTTCTCACTGTCTCCTAGCATGGGAGAAGGGACAATAGTGTCACTGGGATGTCTTCTGTGGGAGCAAAATTTTCATTCATGAGGATTGGGTTCTTGTGAGTTCATCATTGCCCAAGCTTCTAAACTGCTAATCTCACAATAACGTTTAGATTTCAACATACAAATCTTGGAGGACATAATCATTCAGTAACAGTATATGATAAGTCTATGCTTAGAATTAAGTGAATCATTTTTTAATTTTATTGATAGTGTTCTATTAAGTACATACAAAAGTTTTAATTTTAATTTTGATGAAATTAAATCTATTTTTTCTTTTATTGCTTGCATTCTTTACTAATCCAACATTCTAAAAATTTACTCCTGAATTATCTGTCAAAGATTTATAGTTTTAATTCTTACAATAAGATGTTTGATACGTTTTTGAGTTAATTTTTATATTTTGAGTGAGGCTGGGGTTTAACTTTTTTTCTTTTGTGAGTGAACATCCAGTTGTTAAAAAGACAATTCCTTCACCCATGGACATGTCTTAGGACTTGAGAGACAATTCATCACAATCATGTCAGTTCATTTCTAGTCTCTGAGGTTTACTTCATTAATCCTTATCCCAATTCCGCAATACCTTGATTGCCATATTGTATTGAGTTTTCAAGCAGCAAAGTATAAGTCCTTCAAACTTATTCTTTCTCAAAATTGTTCTGGAGATCGGAGCAGACAAGTAAGGACTGCCCAGCCTTGGTGGGGAGCTAGGCTGCTTCCCCACTCCTTAGCACCCAAGGTCTCCCTCAGAACAGACAGGTGAGGACTGCCCAGCAGTACAGGCACCCCTGCAATATATCCCCCCAACCTCCACCCCCACTCTTTGGCCCCTTGATTATGCTGGTATCTGGATCCACACTACAGAGGCACAGGTGGTAATAAATGCCATTGTACTCAGCGCCAGAAGATAGAACGGAAGCATGTAACTGTAATAAAGGCCCATCAGACCTCCGTAGTTGGTAAATTGAAGGGATCAACACCTTCCATCAGAACCTGGACTATCTTCATGGGAAGGGCAGCTGGAACCTGCAGTAGAACCTTGCAGAGTTTAACCCTGTAGGTGGTCAGGGAGCTCACCTTGGGCCTTTCAGCCAGAAATCAGCCTGAATCTCAGGAGTCTGTTGCTGGCCTGCTGAGACTAACGGACTTAGATCTGTCCTTTGCTGCCCACATTATCTTTTGTGACAGCAGAGATATAACCTGAAGGAGGCCCTTCAAATTGTTTTCTTTTTTTTCCTTTTATTTTTATTTTTTAATTATTATTTTTAAAATATTATTTTTCCCACTCTTCAAATTCTTTCTTTTTTCTTCTTTTTCCCACTCAATCACTTGCTCACCCACATTGATCTTCATCTTCTTTTTTGTTCCTGTTCCTGCCCTAATTCAGATTTCTTCTTTCTTTTTCTTTTCTTTTCACTTTTTCCTTTGCTCGATTGTCATTAGTTTCAAAGGAAAGTGAGTACAATTTATAGCTTTCATATTACTGTTAAGTTTTTCTATTCTTGGCTTTGTTTTTCATTGTCTTTCTCTCCTGTCTTCAACAGTTTCCTCGAGTTTGTGAGATTTTCCTGTGTCCTCTGGATTTCACTAAAAACTTTCTCCTGTCCTTCTACCTATATATTCTTCTCTTCCCAACTCCTTCTAAGTCCCCATCCTAATGAGTAAAGTTGCTACATTGAAGAGTTAATTCACTATAAACACATTTAGGGCTGGTCCTCTATTTTCATTTAATTCACATAGTTAAAGGGTATAGATTAATAATTACCACAAATTGTCATTTTCTAAGCTGTGCTTGATGCTATTGTGTTGCTGATTGTATCACTTGGGCTAAAGGGTCCTGACTGATTTAATCAGTTGTCTTTCTGATATTATGAAAATGAGAGTGTCTCTGAGACATTACAGCCTCAAACCTAATGAGCAGCTATATCTGGAATATCAGAGTAATAACTCAGGAATTAAACCAAGGACAGTACCACAACAAATATAAAAATGAGAAAACAATTAAGCAAGGCAAAAATACAGATTTCCAGCTAACCAATGGCAAATTCTAGGGGAAACAAGGTGGAAATGACTGACAATCAACCTCCAGGACACCCTGAACTCATAGCACAGGAAGTAACAAAACAGATCAACCAGGCTCTAGAAAAATGCAGAACAGAAATAATTTCCTAGATAACTACAGAGATGGTGAGCACAATAAAAGACATGATTAGAAGCTCTAGAATAGGAATAGGTTTAAAAAAATAGAAAGTTCAGCACTATGATAGAAAGCATGAATGTCCAGCATAGGAAAGAAATTGAAACCATGAATGTCCAACGTAGGAAAGAAACAGAATCCATTAAACAGATTCAAATAAATATCCAGGAAATAAAAAACTCTATTGAAAGTATACACAACAGACTGACCCAATCTGAAGACATGATGTCAGATATAGAAGACAGAATGAAAGTCAGTGACCATGAAAAGAGAGATCTCTTAAAAATAGTAAAGGATCATGAGAAACCATTCCAATAGTGGCTACATGATGCAAAGAAGAATAAGACTGATAGAGGTCCATGAAAAAAGCAGAAGAAAGCACAAATTACATAAAATATCTTTTTACAGAATTGATGACAGAAAACTTCCCAAACAGAGCAAAAGAATTTGACATACAAATAAGTGAGGCATGTAGGAGTCTAACTAGCAATGTTGAAAAAAAAATGTACACCTAGACATAATATTCATGATCCAGGAAGCCCAACAAAACAAAAAAGTACTGCAAGCAGTTAGATAAAAGGAACAAATCACATGCAAAGCAAAGCCCATCAGAATCACAGAAGACTTTTCAGCACAAACCCTCAAGTCAAGAAGAGCCTAGAATGAAATATTTAAAGCCCTAGAAGAAAAAAACTTCCAATATAGACTGATGTATCCTGCAAAACTCTATTTCAAAATGGATGGGGAAATAAGATACTTCTGTGACAAAGAACACCTGAGATATTTCATGAATACCAAACCAACACTCCAAAAATCCTTTATTTGTAAAATCTGACTAATTTCTTCTTTAACTTCCTCTGTGACCCATTGATTGTTCAAGAAAGTGTTATTTAATTTGTATGCGTTTGTGAAGTTTTTTCAGTTTCTTATATTATTGAAGAAGTTTAATTGCACTATGGTCTGATAATATACTTGGGATAACTTCAATTCCTTTGCATCTATTTAAACATGTGGTCTATTTTGGAGAATGACCCATGTACAGCTGAAAAGAATGTATATTCTGATTTTGGGGAATGGAAGACTCTGTAGATGTCTATCAAATCCATTAGTTCAAAAGCTTGGTTCAGTTCTAGTATTTTGCTTGATTTTTTTTGTCTAGATGATCTATCTATTTGTGACAGTGGAGTATTGAGGTCCCCCACTACAACTGTATTAGTGCTTATTTAGTTTTTCATGTGCCTTAATATTTGTTTTGTATAGTTGGGGGCATTAATATTTGATGCATTTATATTTATGATTGTCATCTCTTTCTCTTGGATTGTTCCCTTTACAAGGATGTAATGCTGATACAATACACTAGAGTCTATGGGACAAAATGAAAACAGTTCTATGTGGGAAATTCATAGTTCAATCTCCCTAATGAACCTAGATGCAAAAATCCTAAATAAGATACTGGGAAACAGAATACAGAGCATCATCAAGAAGATCATACACCCTGACCAGGACAGATTTATTCCAGGGATGCAAGGATGATACAACATACATAAATCAATAAATTCAATGATGATACAACATACATAAATCAATAAATGCAATATACTATCTTAACAGAGTCAGAAACAAAAACCATATAATCATCAGTAGATGCCAAAAAAGCATTCGACAAAATTCAACATCCATTTACGATAAAACCCTGCAGAGTATTGGAATAGTTGGTCTTTATCTCAACTTGATAAAGGCTATTTAAAAAAAAAAAAACCAACAACAGCCAACATCATATGAAATAGCCAAAAACTGGAAACCTTCATGCTAAAATCAGGAACAAGACAAGGATGCCCACTGTCACCATGCCTGTTCAATATACTTCTAGAAACATTAGCCACAGCAATTAGGCAAGATAAAGAAATTAAAGCAATAAAGATAGGAAAGGAAGAAGTTAAACTGTCATTATTTGCTGATGATATGATACTCTACACAGAAGAACCAAAAAACTCTGCCAAAAGACTTCTTGACTTAATTGACAGTTTCAGCAGAGTAGCTGGATACAAGGTCAACACTCAAAAATCAATAGCCTTCTTTTACGCAGACTCACTGAGAGAGAAATTAGGGAAATATTTCATTTCACAATAGGTTCCAAAAGAAATGAATTATCGAGGAATCAATCTAATGAAGGAAGCAAAAACCTCTGCACTGAAAATTATAGCACTATGAAAAAAGAGATCAAAGAGGATATAAGGAAATGGAAAGACATCCCTTGTTCCTGGGTAAGAAGAATCAACATAGTGAAAATGATCATACTTTCAAAACTGCTGTACAGATTTAATGCAATCCCAATTGAAATTCCAACAGTATATTTCACAGAACTAGAGAAACAATCCAAAAATTGATTTGGAACAAGAAAAGACCTAGAATAGCAAAAGAAATAGTAGGTAATGGAGACATGACAGGGGGTATCACACCCCCAAACTTGAAACTACACTACAAAGCTAATGTAATAAAAAGAGCATGGCATTGGCAAAGAAACAAACCCAAGGATCAGTGAAATAGATTGGAAGTTACAGAAACAACAACTTCAGATGTACTCAGCTACCTCATCTTTGACAAAGGAGCCAAACATCCTCAGTGAAGGAAAGAGTCTGTTCAATAAATTGTGTTGAAAAAAATGGATTTCAATCTTTTAAAGATTAAAACTAGAACCCTATCTTTCACCATGCACTAAACTAAAATCCAAGTGGATTAAAGATCTAAACAGTAAAACAGAAACCCTAAACTGATAAATTAGGTAGAACTCTGAAAGATATTGGCATAGGAAAAGATTTTATGAACACATCCTCAGTAGCATGGGAACTAGAACAGAGAATCAACAATCGGGATCTTATCTTATTAAAAAGCTTCTGCACTGCAAGAGAAGCCACCAACTAAGAGACAACCTACAATATGGGAAAATTTTTACCAGATACTCCTCAAACAAAGGACTATTATCTAGAATATATAAAAACTCAAAATAATCAGGCCCCCCCAAATATAAAGATTCAATTCAAAAATGGGCATCTGAAATGAACAGACATTTCTCATAAAAAGAAATAAAAGCAGCAAATAAACATAGGAAAAAAATGTTCAACATAACTGGTTATCTGAGAGATGCAGATGAAAACAACACTGAGATTGTGCCTCATCCCAGAAAAAATGGCTGCTATCAAGAAATAAACCAATAACAAATGTCAGCAAGTGCTGTGGGGAGAAAGGAACCCTTGTCTATCATTTGTGGGAGTGCAGACTGATTTAACCACTGTGGAAATCAATATGGAGATACCTCAAAGAGCTGGGACTAGAGGTTCCATTTGACCTAGCTACCCCTCTGCTGGTTGTCTTTCCAAAAGAATTAAAAGAATCATGCCACAGCAATAAATTCTCACCCATGCTTGTAGCAGCACAGTTTGTAATAGCTAAAATCTGGAAATAGCCCAATAGCTTATCAGTTGTAGGTGGGATAAAGAAGATGTGGTTTTTCTATAAAATGGAATACTACTCAACCATAAAGAATATGAAACTAGAGTCATTTATAGGAAAATGGATGCATACTGATGCCAGATTCTTAGGACACACGTGTAAAAACTGACTGGTTTCTCTGGTGTAAAAAACTAAAAGTGTAAATAAGACTCAAATTGTATAATTGATAATGTGAAAAAGTAAATAAAGGGCTAAGGTGTAGGGTAATAAGGAAGGGTAGGGGAAAGGAAATAGGGAAAAGAAAAAATAAGAGAAAAGGAAAATTTTGGAAACAAAGTCTTTGTAAATAGTAAGGAGTGGATGGGGTAAAGGGAGGGCAGGGACAAGGGGATAAAATGAGAACCACGACTTGTCATGTAGAGGTACAAGATCCCAACAATGAATGTAACTGTACTGTATCCCTAAAATGTACCAATAAACTCAATTAAAGATGAAAAAAATAATAGATAAGATCTCTCTCCATGTAGTTAAGATCTTTTTTCCCTTTAAGTTTATTGGTACATTTTGGGTATACAATACAGTTACATGCATCATCGGGATCTTGTACCTTTACATGATGTATCTTGGTTCTTATTTTTTCCCCATGCCCTTGCCCTCCCTCACCCCCTCCAACCTTCCCTATTTAAGATCTTATTTAATATCTCTACAGTGTTTTATAGTTTTCAGGATATAAATCTCACAGTTCTTTGTTAAATTATGTTTGTTATTCTTTTTTGTGTGTTAGTTTAAGAACTGTTTCGAATTGATTTTCAGATTGCTCACTGTTGGTGTAGTGAAATATTTAAAATTTTTTTAATTTTGTATGCATCCATCTTACTGAATAATTACTTGTAATAGATTTTGATGGGTTGCTGAGAGTTTTTGGTATAACATGCAAATAGGAATCATTACACTTCTTCCTCTTAAACCAAGATGGATTTATAAATTTTCTTGTCTAATAGTTGAATCTAAAGGCTCTACTACAATGTTTAGTAGAATAGCAAGAACAGAATCTTTGCCTTATTTTTGACGTTAAGTGAAAACATCAGATCTTTCACCAGCAAATGATGTGAAGTTAGCTGTGTTTTTTAAACCAATTCTTAGTTTACTGAGTGGCTTATACTTTTGTATTTTATTTTTAGGTATAAAAAGTATAAGAATTTCTAACCTACTTTTATGTATCAAATAACCATTTATTTCTAGATCTACTCAACTGATGATATTGTTTGATGTTTGGAAGCTACACAACCCTGACCTCACACCCCTGGGATACATTTCATTTGATAATAATTTATGGTCTTATTTTAATATGTCACTGAATTTGTTTTTGAAAGAGTTAATGATATGACATCCCAAAATGTTATGCTTTAGCATGTTGATTATTTTTAGTCAAAGGCAACTTTAAAATCAACAGTAGCAAGAAAAACACTATTCTGACCCATTTCTTATAAGCAAGAGATGAAAATCCCATGCTAAAGATACTCTTCTATTGGAAGGAAAGGAATATGCTTATGACCAAGAACAGGAAGTTGAAACTGAGATAATGTAATATTACCATGCTAAAATTATTGTTATCTTCTTTTAGCCTTAACACATAGTTAGTTTTTTTCACAAATAATTTTGTTCAATTCAATGTATATGTTTAGCTTGTACCTTTGGGTTCCTTACCTCTTTCTATACCATGTAAAATTTAAATGTAGGGTTGCGGATTTAGCTCAGTGTTAAACAAAATAAATGTATACGAATATCTCATATTGGTTTGTCTTATGTCAGTCTAATTATTGGACCCAGGTATAAAACCCTGAAAGAACAGAGGTAAATTGTTTTCTTCTCTAATTTCCTCTGTGCACTCTTTTCATGAAAAAAGACCTAGAGCCTAGAGATAGCACAATGAAAAAAAATAAAGCTAAGACATATTTAAAATGTAGGATAAGTTAAAGAAATGGTACATTTGTGGTTGCAAACACAAAGCAAGGTTGTGTTAGAATGGAAACAGGTCAGAGAAAGGTTAGCAGTGGCAGAGAAGGAAAGGAGACATTAAATGATCAAAATAAGCTTTTTGATGACAGAAACTGAGTAGGTTTAGTTTTATTAGATAAATTGTGTGAATTGCTGACATTTCATACTTTTTGATCTGTAAAAACAATAAATTCATTTAGTTGAACCTCTGCATTCCTGCCAAAAATCTGGGCCAATTATTTTTCTTACAATTATTTTTCTATCAGTAAAGATAGAAAAACCGGGACTGATCTTCAGAGTGATACAATTTATATGTTGTTCTCTCCCCTTATTTACCTGTGGGGATAATAATCTCAACATAACCAGTTAAAAAACAAAATTTGATTTAAGTGGTATTTCCTCATTTTAATTTCCTTTGATAAAAATTCTAAATCTCTTCCAAAGTTCCCCCTTATAATAATCTTTTGTTCTGTTATTATCAGGTGCATAATGATTGTTAGTAATAGGAATACTAGTTTTTGTCATTTTCTCATTAGTGTTGGTAATTATCTTCATAATAGTAATATTTTTATTTTTTTCAGTGAAGGAATTGGGTAAATTTATATGAATAAAATCATAGTGCATGATTTATTTTTACTATGGTTGCTAAGTTGTTGTCTGCATTTTACACTCTAGATTTCAACCTCTCCTATTCTCAGCTTCTTTAACTGAAAAGTGTGGATTGTGCCAGTTTTACAGAATTACCAGAAGGGTGAATGTTTGCAACCTTTAAATTTTCTTTGGCAAGAGGCTCAGGGAAGGAAAAAGTATTATTCTATGTTGTTTGGTACCTTCAGTCTCAGGAATAAGCTATGAATTTAGAATCTGATTAAAACATATGATTTTTCTCTTTACCTGTCAATTGCCCTCTTATTGAATAAATAAATTGAATACTGAAGTTGATATTTACTTAAAAATTCCATCAGATTCAGCCTGTTTTCACTGACTGTTCCAATTTCATTTGTTTAAAAAATGCATTTTTAGTGTGTTTGGGCTGCAAAATACTGAATAAAATTACCATGAAAAATAAGTACTGTCTGCATTAGATTGATGAAGTAATTGAATGATTACAGTGAGCTTAAAATATCTTCTGATGAGGATATACTTATGGTAATCATTAAAACAAAATTTGAAAAATAACTTTGTAAGCTGAACTCAAAGTTTAATTTAAAAAAGACAGAAAAGTAACAAACTTCTATTTCCTTCCCCGGAAAAGAATTGACATCTTGATTTGTTCTCTAGGTAACTTAAAAAGAATGTTTCATTTTACATCAAATATTTTCTTTTGGAATTGAAAGTATCTTTGGTTCTTTGAAGATTCTGAAAAGTTTTTCAAAATAGTTGTGAATCTACTCAGATATGAAGTCCAGGTTTTATTTTGCTTTTCTGTGGAACAGAAAATTCTAAAATTCATTTTAATATTTATTTTTCACATAAATGTTCATATCTAATAATATATAGAAATTATATATGTATAGTGAAGGGCAATTATTAAAAACCACATTTTTATAAATACATTAAGATATTTTTAGAAAATATCAACACAGGTTAAATGGAAATTGAAAATTGTACATAATATAATTCAGATATTTAATGGATTGTATACATTGAAATATATATACACATAACTGAAAAAATATAATTATTTATTGTATTTATCACTGATTAGTGAAAATGTAGGTAACTGTTTTGTAGATATTTCATTTTTATGCCTTTTGTATATAAACACTTAAAATTAGAAATACTTAAAATCTGGAAGTTATATATGAGCATGTATAATTTATGAAATAACACATGAATGCCCAACTCCTGTTATATAAGACTAGGGGTGGGAGGGATTTCACATTAATTGTATCAGAAAATCAGTAAGCCTAGAAGACAGGTTATTTGTTCCAGAGTTGAAAATATGTGCCTTGTGGGTTAGCAAAATAATTTCTGTGAGCATGTAGTGTGGCCATGATTAAGTTCTGCTCAGGACAAAAAACTAATGTGAATGAAATGATCTCCAAATCATAAGTGATGGTATGAATGTGAAGGTTTTTGTAGTAGTGGAGTAAGACTCTCCAGAGATTTTAGGGAACTACAGAATGAGGAGTAATAAAGGACTTCTAAAATGTAGAGCAGATCTTTTGATTGTACTTTAACGTTCCTCAGGAATGAAAGAGAAAGATCTGAGTAATTTTGATACACATTTGGAAGACTGATCCATGTCTTCATAAATGAACCCCAACTCTAAAGCTACAACCCCTTTGTCTGAAGCTCCACAGATGTCACAAAGATGCAGATGCAAATGTACAAGCATATCTCTCTATTCATCAACCATAGCATATTTTAAATGTGAGATTAGTGGACTCATTTGTTTTAAAAAGACTATTGCCGCGTCTGGTAGCTGATGAACTGCTTCATTGAAAGTCACATTCATTTCCTTATTTCCTATTTACACATTCCAATTATAGCATCTTTCTGTTCCTAATGAATCTATTCTCCTCCCCTGTGAGAAAGGAAGCAGTAGAAGACAATTCAGAAAGAGGAATTTGTAAGACATTTCCAGCCTCCAAGAAAGGTCAAAAATTTTGATTAGAAGAAATAATTCAGAGTTTCCAGTATGTAATCCAGGATGCCAAGAAAGTTATAAACATAGGTTGACAATGAAAATATATGTTCAGTCATTCAATGATCATCTAATGTAACAATCACAATTACATATCTTAGGATGTAAGGCCTATTTGTCAAGGCATTCAAGAATCATTAGGGTGAGCAAAAATAATCTTAAAGAAGACTTTAAGACAATAATCGTATGTGTGGAGGGCAGGGGGTCTTTTTCCCCGAATAATGGGTATGATATTGTAGCTTTTGCAGAATTGCTATTATCCAGTTTTTTTTTAAGTGTAGGTGATGAAAAGACAGAAAAGTGCTTAAAACAGGGTATCATGTTCAAATAATTTATTAGAAAAATAAATTACAGTGAACTTGAGAATAGTCTATATAGAAATAAATTTTGGCCAATTTTCTCCTCCTAGTCTATATTATACTCCCATATTTTAAAATACTTCAGTATCCTTTAACATGTATTAAACACATCTGTCTTAGTAAAAAATGAATTTGTGATTTTAATTTTCTTCTACTAACTTCAGTAAGTCTGCAGGCCTTTGCTTCTTCATCTATAAAATAAGACAGGTAACCTCAGTAATCATCACACCACATATTTTTTTAGTCTTCAAATTCTCTGAAAGAACAAAATTGAAACGTCGTGAAATTCTAAAGGTACGGTTTCAGGGAACACCTGCCACTTGGTATAGGGGAATAAAACAATTGCTGTTTCTACTTACATATGTGTGTGTGTGTGTGT
>NW_022900924.1:36750092-36765641 GCF_012274545.1 Fukomys damarensis
ATATATGCTGGTTTCTTTGGCTTTTCTCCATATTTTCACTAATCAAGAATAATATAAGGAATGACAATAATTTGATACAAATCTTCAGTATAAGGATATTCAATACCATATTTGCCATAAAAGTTGATGATAACCCCCAAAGGACATTCTCAATTCTGCCAAAAAGCACAAGCTCTGCATGGTAACGAGCATCTCTGAGGGAGATATAACGCTGATGATGGCTCAAGATGCATGACTCAATTATGTGCAGAATAATGACAAGGCTCACATCCTACATACTTTCCTAATTGGGTAACAAGATGAACCCCTGGACTACAAATAGCGTAGACAGCTCATTAGGGCAGAGAGAAAAACAAAAATATCTTGTCACAGGTTTAAACCAAATACTGTGAATCTGGAAATAGGAAAAGTCAAGTCTAATTCAAATGACTTTACATAGTTTTTCTCCATAATGGTTTATCTCCTCTGGACAGGCTACTGGGCCTGAGGTGAGTTTAATTAGATTAATGTATCATACTCAGTTGTAAAAAGGACTAAAACTGTTTTTTTTTAAAGGAATCTGCTGTCTTTCTTAATTTAAAAATAGAAATTTATATATAAGAGATTGTTTTAAAATGCAGGAATAATAAGGATCCTTAAGCTTTCTGTAGAACCCTAAAAGTCTCTTTATAAAATTTCTAGTGAAAGGATCACTATAGCTTCCTTTCAAATATATTTTTACGTCTTATCTCACTGTCACCAAGTCTTTTGAAAAACAAGTTTTCCCAGACAAAACAATCCGCCCCACAGCCATGCTGAGGATTGAACTCAGGGCCTTTTGCACTCCGTGCAACCTCAGACCATTATTTTTTTTCAAGATACATTCTCTCTCAATTGCTGGGGGTAGGCTTGGACTTTCAATCTTCTTTCCTCAATTTCCCAGACATGCCGCCACCATTCCCAGCTAACAACATATTCATTAATAGGCTGGACTTATCCATATATTTCACCATCTTGAGACAATAATGAGTATGGACTAGTAAACCATTTTGGAGGCAATAATGGAAAACTGGAATAGGAAAGCATCACTAATCACACATTGCAGGAAATTCTCAGGCATTATTTGGAAAGAGAAAAAACTAGAACAGAAAGGACAAGAAAAGAAAAAGGAGAAGAGAGGAGAACAGAGGACAGAAAAGAGATGTGAGAGCAGAGGATAGGAGGAGAGAGGAGAGAAGGGAAGAGGAGGGGAGGGGGAGCGAAATGACAAAGGAAGGGTTAGAAGAAGAAGAAAGGATGAAAGGTAAAGGCACATGACTGAAAGGCGAGTGTTTCAAAGTTTTGAACAATTGTATCGAACTTCCACAGCTAGATCTTTCCGTGAGAAATTTTAAAATAAAAAGTTAGTGCTCAAATATGATCTACCAAAAGTTATTTTTCTAGTGGAAATATTTTGATGAGCATTCAGGAGTTCTGAGAGAGTATAGTCTTTTGCTCATTGATAAAGGTATTTTTCAAAAAATGATAATACAGAGTTGGTAGCCATTCATTTTGTCCCCATTTTTGCTAAGTCTGAGTCCCATGTGTACATAAATTATGTTATACCTAATTCTGGCCAACATAGTGTAATTGCATATCACAAAATCTAGGCGTGTCCTGACATCTATTGCCAGTGGTACAGAGTTCAAGAGGAGATTGATTTCTCATTTATTCTTAAGTTTCTGAATCCAATATTTTCAGGCTTCTGCCATGAATATGTCCTGAAATAACATAAGCATTGTTTCAAGAATTCTATACGCTCACTTAAAAAGGCCCATAGTGTTGTGGGTTTATTATTCAAAGAGCTGAAAATTACTTGGGACTTTTACTAGATACTATCATATCATATGTATAGATTAGTTATTACTAATCAAAGGTGAAGTGTATTCTCCCCAAAATACATAAATAAAATTGATCAATACTAGAAATTTATTTTAGAAGTAGATTTATATCATTACCTTAGTATCTACTCCACTGTTTCGGGGATGAGTGAGTTCAGTTACTATCAAGGAACTTCAAAATTGTTTCCCCATGCCTGCCATAGCAAAGGTTTGACTGGGAAGCCCTAGGCTGAATATCACATTAAGATTAGTTTCTTACTGGGAATCACTTCCTTCTCCTATCTGAACACAACAACTTTCTTCCTCATCAGTTTTGTTTTGTTATTGTTGTTGTTTTGCCTTATTACTGTCTCCCAAACCATTCAATTCTAGGACTAGAGTATCAAGGACAGGTGCTGAATCTTCAACCCATCTTCTTGGGCTGAGCAGCTACTAGAGCAGCTACCTTACAAACCTCCTTGCATAATTACACATATGTTTTCTATTTATTTATTCCTCTAGAAAACCCTAACTAATACAAAGACTAAGAAATTTTTCCTTATTGTGGACTAGCTATATTCAGTTTTAGTTCTTTGAAAATATGATGGTGTACTAAAAAGATCTTTTACTACCCGCCTGCTTCAAGCCACTGTTTTGACTTCCATAATCACTTTGTTTCTACACTTAACAGGTGACTGTACTGCTATAGCTGTAATATTAGCAACAACATTCAATTAACACTCACACTATGAGCTAAAATTATGCTTCACTAACACCTAACTTCTACCTTCTGCTCTCCTGCTAAGTGCTTGCTAATGTAGTAGCTAACCTGTTCTTCTTTACACTTTATAATATTACTATTTGGGAGATAAGTCACATCTATAAACAGAAATGTGTAATATTTGGTTAGAATCATAGTATCAAAGGCAAATCAATCTACCAACAAGTATTGATTGATCGTCAATATCAGTTGTGAATTAGGTAGGGCAAGCCAATACAAGGGAAAAACATAACTTTGCCTTTGAGAAACTCACAAACAATGAGATAGATCTAGCAAATAGTTATGGAAACAGTTAAGCAAAGTATGTAGACATTATACATATATATATATATATATATATATATAAAACTGCACATGTATGTTATTCTCAAAGTTTTAGAATAGATTGACAATGCATTTCAAGTTATTTTCATATAAACTATGTATTGAGGCATATATATATGCATGTATTTAGATAATCATTTTAATACCATTTGTATAAAAATCTTTTCTTTTTTGAATTGCTTTTATAAAGTTTTTAAAAAGTTAATCATGCTTGAGGAGATTTTTTGCTGAACTCTTTCCATTTTAATTGGCATATATGTCTCTCACAACATATCTTACTTTATATTACATCTTAAGAATAAGTAGTATAAATCCACAACTCAGTCCTTATTTTTCAAGGTGGTTTTATTCTAAATATTTTACCTTTCCCCTCTACATTTTAGAATCAGCTCACTAATCTATTCAAAGAAATGTCTGCTGAGATTTTGCTTGGGATTGTGTTTTACAAATAAATCGATTATGGGAAAATTGACATATATTTTAGTCACTTTCTCATCTCTGGGGCCAAGTACCCAACACCTGCAACTCAAAGGGGGAGAATTTTATTTAGCTCGTGTGTTAGGCATTTCAGTCTTTGAATGGTTGGCAGACTCTAAGTAGGAGTGGCATGCATGGTAGAGGGGCATGGAAGAGGGGCATGGTAGAGGGGGATGGTGGAGGAAAAGCTCCTACTGTTATGGCAGCAGGGAAGCAGAGAGAGGGAAGGGAGAAGTCAGGAGGAGAGCTACAGTCTTCCAGCCCATGGCCCAAGGGATGTGCTTATTCTGAGCAGAACCCATGACCTGACAATGTGTCAGATATGGTGCTCTCAAAGTCCCGCCTATGACTGCATGAGTCCTCCGGAAGACATCTAGATCTAAACCATAACAGCATCTAAAGAATATCAATTATATATGCCATGAACATAGTTTATCTCTCCATTATTGATGATAATTATTGATGATAATTTCTTCATCAATGTTCTGTAATATTCATTAAGTATTTGATATCCTTTTCCGATGCCAGTGGAAGTGTTACTTTAGAAAAAATTTTTAATTCTTTATTTCATTTTAGTTTGGAGGTAAAATTTATTTAGATAACAGGTGTGCAATCTGAAATGTTCAAACAGATATACACATACAACTGTGCAACTATTACCCCAGAGTAGATGGTTTCCATTACCCACAATCTTATCTCATCTCTTCTTCAATTAAACCCATCTCCTGAAGCCACTGCTGTTTTGACTTCTATCAGTATGAATTGCTTTTGTAAGTTTTATTTATTTTTTCAGTTTTTATTTTTTATTGGTACACATTTGCAGTAAATAATGGCGGCATTCCTTGTGATGAGTTAGAATATCTACATTATACATCTTGATTTTTTTATCTCCTTCCTCTTCCCTTCACTCCTCCCCTTCCATCTCTTGCTCCCCTTTTGCAAAAGATACATCTCTCCATTTCCTAGTATATGTTTTTTTATTTTCCTCTTAATTTGTATCTTGGCTTTCTCATATAGTAGAGACAGTGCAACATTTAATCTTATGTATCCAGTTCATTTCACTTATGGTCTCAAGATGCATCCATTTTTCTACAAATGACTCAAGAAGAACATGGTATTTGTACATAATGGAATACTACCTTTGAAATTTTGAATCCAAATACATAATTGGTATACATTAATATATGTACACAATTGATTTTTGAATATTTACTTTTATCTTACAATCTTGTTAAATTCATTTATTTTTTCTAGAAATTTTTTTGTATTGTCTACATAAGACTACCATGTTTTCCCTAACAATATATTTCTTTTTCTCTTTCCTATCTCAATGCCTCTTTTTTCCTTTTTCTTGTCTTCTTGCATGATTAGGTTTCCCTATGTAATTTTGTTTGTAGTTGTTATTGTTGTTTGTTTGTGGGGGGTTTGGGGGCTTTTGTTTGTTTTTTGTTTTTGTTTTGTTTTGTTTTATTTGGTACTGAGGACTGAATTTAGGACCCTGCCCTTGTGAGGCAGGTGGTAGCACCACTGAGCTAAATCCCCAGCACTTGTAATTTTGAATACCAGTATGAAGAGGAAATATTTGTTTTGTTTTGTTTTCCTGATATTAGCTAAAAAGCATTCAATCACTTATCCTTAATATTATTTATAAATTTATAAACAGTGAAATAGATTAATTTTTTCCTTCTATTCTTCTTAAATGTTTCTTCTGTTTTTAAGTCTGTTATTGTTTAAATAGCATTGGTTGTTTTTCAAATATCTCCCTATACCTGTATTCCTAGTATAAAGCACATTTAAAGATTTGATTAATGTTTTAACATGGATTTTACTTATTATCATTATGTTATGTTTATGAGGAATTATGATTTTTATTTTTCTTGCTTTATACTACTTTTGCTTAGTTTTGGTATTAAGGTAACTTTAACATCACAATATACACTGAGTAGTTTATATCTTCTATTTCAGAAAATATATATTTTTCTAGTATTTTTTAAGTATTGGTAAAGGTCTCTCCATGTAACCAGAGCTACATACATATAAATAAAAAATATTTGCATCTCTCCAAAATGTCCCTTCATGCAAATTTATATTCAATAATCACACTTTCCCTCTAATCCAAGGCAAACATTGGCCTGCTAGGTCCTAGGTTTGTCTGTACTAGGATTTACTATACATGAAATAATCCCAGTAATACTACATATTTGTTCTTCTTATTTTTTCCCAGAAAATTATTTTTTTTCCAAAACTGGAGATTAAATTCACAGCCTTCACACTGACTTACATCCCCGGCCCTTTTTATTTTGCACCAGTCTCACTGATTTCCCAGATGGGGCGGAACTGGCTGTCTCTCTGCTTCAGCTCCTAGGGTGCTGGGATTACAGGCATGCACCACAACACCCACCTTTCCAACCACTCTAATAATGATGATGATTTTGAGACTCATCCGTATTATTGTACACATCAGTAGTTGATTTTTACGCCAGGTGATATTTAATTGCATCACTGAGTTATCATATAATAACTGTGTGATAAACATTTGGGTTCTTCCCATTAATGGTATTTGAAAATATACACACTACAAACATTCCTGCACAAGTATCTGTGTGATATGAGTTTTTGCGTCTCTTCTTTCACTTAGTAAAAGAGAATTGATGGCTCATATTTTGTTCATACAAAAAAATGCCAATGTTTTCAAAGGCACTTATACCATTTTACATTTCCTTCAATAATTAATGATAGTCTCATATGCCTCACATCTCTGTAAACACTTGATGCTGTTAAGTTTTAAATCTGAGTCACCCTTGTGGATATGTTGCTTTATTTTATTTTAAATTATTTTAATTAGCATTGTTCTTGTGAAAGAAATGACACAAAGTATACTTTCTGTGCTTATTGAACTTTGTATATCTTCTTTTTTCTCTCATCGAGTTTATTGGTACATTGTAGGTATACAGTACAGTTACATTCATTATTGGGATCTTGTACCTTTACATGACAGGTCTTGGTTCTCATTTTTTCTCCTTGTCCCTATATATCTCTTTTTCTAATATTTTCTACATCTTTTATTTATTGCTTGTCTGTATAAGAAATTGCAGTTGTTCTTCATTTATTATAGCTGCCTGCTTTTTGTTTGTCAATACCTACTGCAAATATTTGTCTCAGTTTGTGGCCTGCCTTTTCATTAAAATTAAAAAAAAAAACAGCTGTTTTTAATGTTTTCAACACTCACACTAAATTCCTTTTATTTTTTCAAATATTTTATGTAGAGTAATCTAGAGTTATCCAGAAGTTTTGCCCTCTATTTCCTTTAAATATATCTTCTTTTCTAATATTTTCTACATCTTTTATTTATTGCTTGTCTGTATAAGAAATTGCAGTTGTTCTTCATTTATTATAGCTGCCTGCTTTTTGTTTGTCAATACCTACTGCAAATATTTGTCTCAGTTTGTGGCCTGCCTTTTCATTAAAATTAAAAAAAAAAACAGCTGTTTTTAATGTTTTCAACACTCACACTAAATTCCTTTTATTTTTTCAAATATTTTATGTAGAGTAATCTAGAGTTATCCAGAAGTTTTGCCCTCTATTTCCTTTATTATTTTGAAAGCTTTGGCTTTATGTATAAATTATGATTGTTTTTGAGAGGTTTTTTGTTGTGTGAAGAAATGGCTGAGGTACATTTGTATACAAATTTCTACTGATCCATTAAAAACTTTTGTTCCAATTAAATTGCCCTACCAACCATGTCAAATATGAAGCAACCACCCATATCCCAACTGGATTCCACCTGTCAGTCAGACTCTAATTCAGCAACAGTTTATTTTCAATTTCTGTTCATTCACTGAACTAACTAGTCCATGACTCAAGCTCTGCATTCTCTTCCTCCTGAGCTGGTAATAATACTTTCCTCTTGTGGTCATTAGTGTGAACTGTAGAAAAGATGCAAAAGAGCATGTTTGGATAACCTAGGATTTGAAATGCATAATGATGCTGTAAACCTGTGACCTCTGGCCTTGCACCTGCCTGATTTCACATATACTGAACTTCTCTATTGATTTGCCAGAACTCAATTAATAAATGGAAGCTTTGGTTGAATAATGACTTTATTTTTTATGGTTACCTTCTTTACTTTCTCATGGTTCATGTCTTATTTTTCAGTGGTATGTATCTCTACTGAAGATAGTATATTTTTACGCAAATTCCCCTAGTTTTATTTTATAATTTGCATGCATAGCTTGCCTTAACCCCAAATAACAATTTTACCACACTATCTGTAGTGCTATGGCACTCAAGTAGAGGTGATTTTGATAATTCCTCTCTTCTGGAGACATTAGACCATATTTAGACACTTGAATTTGTTCTTGCAGTACTAGGGTTTGAACTCAGGCAAGCTCTTTACCACAGAGCTCATCCCCAGCTTCTTAAAACATTTTTCATGTTTTTGAGAATATTACCTTAAGTTTCTATATTGGCCTAAAACTTGTACTTGATCCTCTTCTGTAATAACATGTTTGCCTGTAATGATGAGGGAGAGCAGGAGTTGCTATTGGCAACCATTGGATAGAGATCAAGGATGATGCTCAATGTCTTACAATGTCAAGGTCAGTCTGTACAAGAAAAAACCATCTGGCCTAAAATGTTGACAGTGCACAGGATAAGAACCATTGCTCCGGGACCAGAGAACTACTGGTCATTTTGGTCAGGTGAAAATATCATTCGTACTACAGCCTGGACAAGCTATGGAGTTCGGTCTCATTATCAGCTCCATTTAAACTTTGAAGGACTTTATGTCACTTAGTAAATGGATAAGAGTAGTGTTCTCAAATTCTCAAATATGTTACTTCTGGAACCTGAAAAGGCCTTCCATGTGTTTTGTTTCATTCTTAAGGTTGGGCAGTGTAAAATGCAAACGTGTTGCTCTTTACTTAGGAGAGGAACTTCTTGACATACCACCAGATTCCTGAAAATTTGAGGACCCTGAAACTCTATAGGTTTTTTCTCTCTCACTTGTGGCACATGTGTGACTTACCAAGGCCTACTTCATACTGCCATACTTGCTCATCTCATTTAATTAACTTAATGTCAATAGTGTACCAGTTTTATCTCCTGTGAAGTATTCATATTGTCTAGGCCCCCTCAGAGTTTACTAAGGCAGAGGCAGAGAATTAACAACCTTGAGCACAATGTTAAATGAATCTTTGTTTTTGGCTCACACAAATGTAAACTTATTTTTACACATTTCTCTTGAGTAGAATGAAAAAAATCCTTTCACCTGTTCATAATTGTATGCCTGAGACTGAATTAATTGTCTTTCACACAGATACTATTTTGGCATAGCAGCTACAATTAAAGATACTACCTGGTTGTATCTATGTGATTTCACTGTCACTTGTAAGGCTCTATCTTCTTTTGTAAGAGCTTTCTATAAATTAAAGGGAACTATAATGGGGATCAATTCCCTGCTTCCTTTAGATAACTAAGGATAAAGCTAATCTCTGCTATTTCCCATGGAAGTTCATATCTCTTTTGTACTTTCTTGGCTGGGTAAATGACATCTTCAAAAACTTATTTTTGGCTATAACACTACAACAGTTCTTAATACTAAAGAACTATGTTTTGGGGGAGAGTATTATTGACTACTAAGTATATTCACTGAGTTATACATCTGAAAACTAGTAAAATTCTCAGCATATAAGTTCTCAGATGTAGAACATTCACTGAAAGTCAGGTCTGTTAAGGACTCTGTTTTGTAACCTGTACCACATCCACCCCCATTCTAATAAAAGAGTACTGAGTCATTTTTACTGGCACAGAGAGCAAGATTTGGAGGACTACAAAAATTCATGTCTTCATTCCAAAACAATGCACATGTTAGGGCCCTTGGCTTGGCATACAAGACTTGATACAATTGAGAATTCGTGTCTGGATTTTCACCAATCTTACCTATTTGAATCCTGGTCCCACATCTGCCATTTTCTTCTCCTCTTGCTGATGCAAGAGATGAAAAGCTTTTCACATGTTGCTAAGGAGAACCTCACTTTCAAATAGTACCTTAAACTGGTGAGTAGTTATCCATTGTTTGTGTACTAGAGCTCAAGGATAATATCCAAAGATTGACAGTTGTAATGGTTCAAATTTAATGTACCCCCGAAGTCTCATGTTGTTTAAAAGTTTATTGGATCTTGCAATGCTATACTCATTAGTGGATTCATTCATGATGAGTTCTGTAGGTGAATGTGTAGTTAGGTAACAGGGTCTGGTTGCAGGTGTTCACTGTGGGTGTGTCCTGAAAAGGTGTATTCTTGCCCCCAACTTTTCCATTCTTTTTCTGTATTCTCACTGTGCAAGGTGAGCAACATTCTCCATCGTGATCTTCCACTATGAGTTTCTGCCTTGGAGGCAGAAAACTGTGAACTGAAGCTACTGGAAACTGTAAGCTGGATAAAATTTGTCTTCTTGAAGATGTAAGCAATGGGAAAGAGACTAATATTAATAATTTCTACTTTCCCCAGACTTCTCAAAAGTGTGAATGTTATAACTGTTTTGTATATAGTGACAAAATGTCCAGGGTTAGGGATTTTATAAATAAAAGAGGTATATTTAGCTAAAAGTTCTATAGATGCAAGAGTATGATGCCTGCTGTGTTTAGTTTCTGAGACGGCCTCCTGGCAAATGGCAGCAGACAGTAGGACTTTGAGTGAGAGTGGTGAAGAGGCATGTGTGAAAATGAACAAACACTAGAGATGACCTTACTTTAGAGCAAGACACTCTCAGGGTAATTAATCCAACCTCATAAGGTTGATTACCTCAAGACTTAGTAACACTTCTGGAAGATCGAAATCAGTACCTTGAGAAAGAGCAATCCATTCATGAAGGTGGAATTTAAAGATCTTAAAAATCTCTGCGTATCTCAACACTGTTAACTTGAATATGAATGTTGAATATGAATTTTGGAGGAGACAAATCACTACCAGTCTTTAGCATTGATAACATTGTATCCATTATTCTGCTCCTTTCTAGGTATTGCGGCCTCCCCATAGATGAAAGTTTAAACAATCGTAGTATAACATGCTAGGAGCTTTCAGGCTGCCACTTTGTCAGCAATTTCATTGCCAATCACACTGCTGACGGCCCAGCCCCAGTTTTCCTGATAAGTGTTTGCTCTTATATTTTAAGACCACTCCTAGTATCAACTCTCCTTAGTTTGGGACTTGGAAAAATAGTTTCTGCGACGGAGTCCTGCATACACATGGTATATTTTAATGATATGGGGACGCAGTAGTGAGGCTGGCCAGTTCAGAAGCTTGGCAGCTGAGATAGTGCTCCGCGGTTGTCAGGAATTACAACCAGGTGGAAAGTCTTTGTAATTCCATATGGAACAGTTGTCAGATGTATTTTGACCCCCGGGCATGAGAACCATGAATGAGGCACCTTCCTTTAGTCAAAGAAAATTCCCAAGTATTTCAATTGCAAGCCCACACTCCCGTTAGCTGAGAAAATGAGTCTCTATGTCTGCATGAGCAATATATCATAGTGTTCACCACTTTTATTTTCACCCCACTATAGTGGAGACACCTTGGAGAAAATTGATTTTAAGAGCACTGAAATCTACTCCAAACTCTTTGCTTTCTTTACTTCCAAATCATACGTTATATAAATTGGTACTCTCAATCCCCGGGCGCAAGGAATTCTAATTCTTAAACCCAACCTGAATCCTTCCCTTCAATGAATTCTTATTTTATTTTTACTGTAGACTTCCATTTCTAGCATATGGAGTGCATTTTAAATCTTGACTTCCTAGAGATGTGGTCATGTGATCAAATTAATAAAATGTAATATAAGAAATGTTAGGCAGGTTTCAAAAGATCCTCCCATCTTTCATCCAAATGGATGTCATCCCCAGAATTTGTCTTGGAACAATATATTTCTCTTTTTGCATTCTAACCCCGTCCTTCTTTTTTTAGAAGTTTAAGGGAACAAAAGATCTTTCTGTGTGCTATGGTTTGAATATTGTTTTCATGCCCATAATGATACACGTGTTGGGAATTTGGCAGTGGTAATGGGAGGTTGAAGGATTTTTGAGAGATGGGACCGGGGGGCGGGATTCTTATCTTTCGAGGTTGTACTCAGGGAAAGTAGTTTTCACAGGAATCCTTGGTAGCTTTCACGAGAGGATTATTACAAAAGCCTCTAGTAATATTACACACTTACCCTGCTGTCTGTTTCCTAGCTCGAGACCAACCGCTTGCTCCAACCTATGCCTCCTGCCAGTGCCATCCGCCATAGGTTCTCACAAGATGACCCAGTTGGGTGTCATCCCCAAGAACCTCCAGTACTGTGAGCTAAATGAACCTTTTCTTCAGATTGATTTAGCGGTCTGAGGTATCTTGTTGTCTGTGGAAAGTTGGCATAATTTCATCACAATTTGCTGAGAAATGCTTAGCAAGTAAAAGAGATAATTCTGAAATTTAAGTCAGTAGCCAGAAGTAAATAAGCAGAAGCCCAGTGATTCTGTGTAGTATGGAGGGCAGCTAAAGTAAAGATATATTTAGGAAAAGATTCTCCAAATACACCAGCAGTGATTTTTCAATTGTTGATGTCCATCAGAAGCATTTGACCAAAGGAGCAGGTTATAAATCCAATATGCAGGCCTCTTGGAGAGACAAAATTATTTTTTAAATCCCAAGATGATTATAATATGAAGCCAGTGTTAAGAACTATGCATTGCATTAAATGAAATAAACACTAACATGTTGTTTGGTTTTTTTTGTTTTTTTTTTTTGTACTGGAGATCGAACTCGGGTCATTGCGCTTGCAAGGCAGGCCACCAAACAGCTGAGCTAAATCCCCAGCAAACAGATTTTTGTGTTGTTTTGGTTTTTTTTTTTTTTTTATGGTTGCACATAGTTACTTGAGTTGTATGATAGAAGCAAAATAACAATACCTTTTGAAAAGGTATACATTAAAAATGTTCAGCTATTTCCTTATCATAGTTCATATATCTTAATCATTCTGTTTCCCCAAATTCTTTCCTCTAAGAAATGAAAAAAGTAAGCATTATAATAATCTCCATCATAGATGATATTAATAGTAAAGTCATTTTAAATCTTCTGTAAATTGCATTCCAAGCTTTAACCTGAAGCCGCTAGAGTTGGCCTCAGTACATTTTTGTTATAAAATATCTCATTCAAACACAAACAGCCTATAGATTCAGTTTGGAATGGGTTATGTTTTCACTTTGAAAGTAATTTTTGCTTTGGCTGGTCTCATTTTCAGTGCCTAGGGTGAGGACAAAGTTTCTCATTGTTTGTTTTTTCTTCCATCAGCTCACATTTGAAACAATTACAACACAGCTGGGAAAATATGCTGGCATGCAAGTGCCTTTCCACTTCAGAGCTCCCATTGTGAAGAAGCCCAGAGAATCAGCAGAAAAATTAATTACAATTGAAGAGAGCAGTCTACATCACATTCAGACAGTATTTACAAAATCTTGACAAAAATAAGACATTAGTGTTAATTGTTCTTTATTGTTAAGTTTATTTTGAACAGTTTTTAATAAAATGATTCTGGCCATGTAAATTCATTATTCATTATTCTAAATCCCATCAGTTCTGGGGTAAAGTAGACCCTGGACTAAGGAGAAATGAAAGTCAATGGAATTATAGCAGAAATGTTCTGATTGTGAGTTGTGTTTAATGATATTGATTTACTCTGAACTTCTAGTCAGTGTTATAGCTGACTGTTCCGGATGAGAGATTTGGTAATGCTTTGCCAATACGTGTAAAGAAATAGTATTCATTGAACCAAGGAAGAGCCTTTTAGTGGCAGTTGTTAAGATACTTAGACTCAGGCCCCCTCTCTGATGTAGAGCTCAGAACTGATCATTCCTACTGTGTAATGAATTGAATTCCATCGTGAGAGGAAGGGATACATAAATATCAATAATTCATGTGCAGCTATTCCCTCTTTTATGTATCTTTAGCAAAGAGTTAAACATAATAGATTACATAAGAGAGATCCATGCATACCCATGCTTATAGCACAATTCTTAACAGCTAAATCTTGGAAATGGATGGTATATCCATCATCAGATGAATTAATAAAAAGAAAATATAATATTTACACATAACAGAGTACTACTCTGCCTTAAAAAAGGATAAATGAGTCATTTATAGGAAAATGGATGCAACTTGAGACCATAATGTTAAGTGAATAAATCAGACACACAGGATTAGATATAATGATTTCTCTTATATGAGAAACCTTAAATATAAAAAACTAGAGAGCAAAATGCAGGATAATAGCAAATAGGGAGATAGACCTTTTGCAAAAGGAAAGGGGACAAAGAGATGGAGGTATGGGGGGGAGGGAGAGAAGGGAAATGGTGGAAAAAAGAATTGAGATGGGTTATGTACATGTACCAATTCCCCTTATGAATATAATCATTATGAACAAAATGCCTGAATAAAAATATTTAAAAATTGTGTTTACGCTGTTTTCTTTATCCATTTACTAGTTAAAGGGTGCATAGGATATCTCTAATGCATAACTTTTGTGAACAGTGCTCCTGTGAACACAGAAATCCAGGTGTCTCTTTGATATACTGATTTTATTTCCTTTGTATGTATACTCAGTCGTGAAAATGTCGAATCATATAATAATTCTATTTTTATTTCTTAAGGAAACACCAGACTTTTTTCCAGGATGGCTACACTAACTTACATCCTCCTCAGAAATATGCAAGCATGCCCTGTTCTCCACATCCTGGTCAATGCTTGTTATCTTCGTCCTTTTTGGTAATAGTCATTCTTATTGAGATGAAGTAATGTTTCATTGTGATTCTGAGTTGCATTTCCTGGAAGATCAGTGATGCTGAGAATTTTTTCAGGTATTTGTTGGACATTTGTATGATTTCCTTTGAGATATGTCCATTTAGATCTATTGAACATTTTTAATTGAGCTTTTTAAAATTTGCCATTGAGTTTTTGCATAAGTAGTTCAGTAACAATGGTAGTAACTATCCTCCCAAGCAAAGCAAAGAAAAAATGTTCTGGGTAATTGACCAATTTTGTAGCTATCTTGCTCTTCTTTCTTTTCATGTTTGCTTTCCAGTTTCACAATTTATGTGGCTTTGTTAAAATATGTAAGTGCAGTTTCTATAGCGGTCGTTTACACAAAACTTTTCAAGGTTAGCTTTTTGATGCACATATAAAAGTTAAGAAAAAATAGATTTAATGTTTAAATAAAGATTTCAAGTTACTCTTCAGAGAGGAGTAGGGTAAACAACTCTTGATTAAAATTCTTTTGTTTCCTTCAGTATAGAAATATATTACTTCTGTATCCTGGCCCATTTCTAACTATAGCATTTGGAAATTTTCTTTCTCAGTAATATCCTAATCAACCTACTGAAAACTAATTCTAATAGACCTCCCAGAGTGTCTCTGATTATCAAGGTGAACAAAGATCAGATTCCTTATCTTTAATTAATAGTTGAATTGCCACCTTCTGAAGAGGAGTTTTGGAAGAGTCATTACAATCTTATTTATCAACCAGAATTTAACAAAACAGGTCTAGTTGATGAGTCAGTATTTGAATTTTTAAAACAAAGCAAAACTAATAATGCAATACCTTCCTCTCTAATTCAGTGAACAAACTAACAAAAAAGATTGGATCAAATCAAAATGTTTCATATTACTGGTTATATATTGGTGAAGAAAAGTAAGAAATGAAGATGCATATTAATCTCGGCACTAATTCTAGCTTCGTATCCATTGTAACAGTTTAGAGAAACAACTTCTGAAGATTTATCTCATGGGAACTCACTAGAGTATTTTGAAACTAGAGATCCTTCTGTTCCTCTCCAGTTATTTCTAAAATTTTTGGATGAAGTCATTAACACTAGTCAAGCAGATTTCAAATCACAGAATGTAGTTATCCCAATAACAAACTTTTTAATTTAAAACATTGTATAATACAAAAAAGAATTCAGAGGTAGCTTATGAGTCATTTCCCTTATTTCAACAGTTTCTCCAGTCTCTGATAGGAAAGAAATCCCTGTGCTAACTGGTAGCAGATTGTCCTTCACATGGCCCCTGCCTTGGTCTATTTTTTTTTTTTTTTTTTTTTTTTTTT
>NW_022900924.1:36765806-36772386 GCF_012274545.1 Fukomys damarensis
TTTTTTTTTTTTTTTTTTTTTTTGGCATGGCCCTCTTTTTACTTCATTCTTTAGGTCCATCACCCCTTTTGTTACCTGATTGCAACTACACTTGATTTAAGAAAACCTGAAAAAAATGTTTAAAATCTTCAGATTTAATCCTGTACAGAAGATACAACTTTAACAAGGGGAAAGATGAAAAGAAAGCAGAAAAGACTGGGGAAAAAAGCAAGGCATAACACAGGAGTGGGTCGGGACTCTGACACAGAAAAGGAATGTAATTCACATGAACTGGAAAAATACCCTCATGCTTTCAAAAATAAGTTCTCCTTTGAAGAAAATCTACAAAAAGTTTGTCACGTTCTTTTATCTAGTAGTTCTCCAGTGAATCTGAAATATCCCCTCAAGAGATGATGAAAAAAGGCGTGTTTTATTCCATATTAAGAGCTAAATTGAGAAGTATGATTCTTCATTTACTCCTAACCATAGTATAACTGGAAATTACTTTCCCCCTAAATTTCACTGGATAGTGAGGAACATATTTGTTATTTAATTTCCTTCACAATGTGTAAGACAATGTATAAGGTAAAAATTATATACTTAGTGTGTAGACTCAGTTGGTTTTTAAAGCCATTAAAATAATTTACTTAAATAAAAGATTTTTACTTTTTCAAAGACACAGCATTTGGAAACTGGCATAAAGAGACTGAAGTCAGTTCCTCTAATTGAAACATTTTAATAAACAGATACACAAGGCTTCTCCTGATTTTATTATTCCTTATCTTATTTTCTATCCTACTCATTTTCAAAGCGATCCTCACTTTTCTTTTTATCAGGTGAAATTGTTTGCCTTGGTACAAATTTGATGATTTTATCTTTTAATATTTTAGCTGGTTTTTACAATATTTGCTCACTCCTCAATGCTTTGGCAACATATTTCCATTTTGTCTGCCTCCTCTTCTTGTCAGTAAACTGAGAGCTATCTGAAGAGAAATGACTAGGATAAGATTTCCTACCTAAGTGAATGGTGCTTTAATGAGAGTGTGAGACCGGAACAAGGTTTAGTACAAAGTAGAAATGTGAGAAGCATATCATCAGATTACAAGGGAAGAGAAATGAAGTTGTTTTTTGCTTGTTTGTTTGTTTGTTTTGTTTTGGTACCGTAGATTGAACTCTGGTCCTTGTGCTTGCAAGGCAGGCCACCACCGAACCACTGAGCTAAATCCCGGCCCTAGGAAATGAAGTTTCTGTAGGTTGCAGGTAGCTGCATAGCGGAGAACTCCCAGGAGAAATACATGACTCATGAAGGGCAACAAAGGTGCAGGACATGAAGCCAATTAACAAGGCTGAAGCATGAGCCCCGTACAAGTAGAGCACATAACACATCTTTCATGGACTATCTTTTTTTTACTCTTTTTAAAATGTCATCCTAGAAAACCTATGGACTTGGCAATAGTGGTCTCCGGAGGTAGACGCTTATCAATTGGCTCAGAGGTCCACACGGTTCGAAAGCTTTTGTTCAATTAGAATTCTCAAATAGCTTAAAATCATGACTTTTAGGCAAAAAAACATGTCAAAATTTTATTAAATTCAATAAGGTTTCATTTGTGTCATATATTAACCATATTAATAAAAATAAGACTGATTCACTTCAACCTAAGAAGCTAGGCTGCTTACAAGAGAACAAGGTTGCCAGCTAAGTTGAAAGAAACTGGCCACTGTCATCTCCAGCTATTGAACATAATCTCTAGGGCCGTACGATCCACAGACAAATTATTTGTATCTGTATGAGACAGAAATTTGCAAGCTAATCTATAACTTCACTGCTCCTTAGAGTTTAACTAATGATAAATAGTGACTCAAGCTAAGTACACCCCTTTATATAATTTTCAATAATCTTTGTCTATATGCAATACTGAAAAGACATATCATCAAACTTTTGCCTTATTTCCCCATTTTTGAATAGTATTTCAGACACTATACATATGATCCTGATTTGTAGGTACTGTTGAAACCATCTGAACTAGGAGTTTCTGTGACTGCCAAAGGCAAATATAACCCACGTTTTTCATTTTGTCATGTGGTATCAGTGACAGTCAGAGTGGTATGCAGAAGAGAGTCGATGTCATGTTGCACATATGGAGGCATGAAAATCAAGGACTTTGAGACTATGGGAGAAGTGAGAAAATGCCTGTCAGAAATACCAAAGTACCTAACCCAACTTCTTTATATTTTTATATAAGATAGAAATATACTTGTCACTGACAAATCTTACAATACTATTCTTAAATTGATGCAAATAATGAATTACCTAGATAATCAGATTTAAACATCTGCTCTGGCATTTTAAATTATTGAAAATTCTTTTGATGTACTAATTTCACACACACACACACACACACACACACACACACACACACACGGAATTCAGAATCATTGCAGGAATTCAGAATCATGAAATGTAAATGGCATGTTCTCAGCAGTATGAACCCTAAGTATTTTAAGTTGCTCGTGGTAAATTATCAGACATTTTTTAGTGTAGTAAGGTGACCTTGACTCCTTTACTTTCTTTCCAAAAATAAAATTGGCTATTTGTAGAAAGCAATAATTTCCTGAGCTACTGAATAAGAAAAATAGGATTTAATAAACTACATGTCTCCAAATCAGAACTGCTTCTTAAGGCAAAGGTCAGATTAAATGGTAATATATATTCAAATAACAACTAATAATCAGAATCTTGAAAATAGTGTGGCAAGCTGGTAGGAACTTTGATGTATATGTAAGTAACATAAATTATAAATTTGTGAAAATCAGAGAAATCTTTTACATTAGAAAATATGATATATGAAGGGAATAGAAAATATTTTAATATAATTATAGAATTTATGGACGAAGATTGTAGTTGTATATATACTGATTCCATGAGGCATTGTAATATGGTATTACATATTATAGTCATCAAAATGCTTTTCTTTCTTTATACTCTGCCAGTCTGATTGTCATAGATTTTTAACAAGTTTAGCAAAAGCAGAATTTAATCAAGCTTAAATAACTTGCTTATTGCCCCCTTATCTGCAGTTAAATTGTACCATAGAATGCCCAGTGTAACATGTTAGTCCTTTTATTTTTTTAAGATGTATCCTCTAATCTACTTTCCACTCTGTATTATTATAGTACGGAGGATACTTAATATACTTGCTTAATAATGATTTGGGTAATTCTGAAAATAGCCACAGAACTATTCCTCATTCCTCATCCATGCTTTTAAAGCATGACATTGGCCAAACTTCCCTTTGCTAACTATGAAAATGTCCTGACACAGAAAGAAGCTCAGAAAGATTGGAACTATTCCTTTTTTGAGCCCCTCACCAGGTGTGTACAGGAGCACCCACCTCGGTCCTGAGATTATGCCCAAGGAAACATGGGGATTATTGAAGAGGAACTGTTGATTTGCTTACTTAGTTAAGTCTAGGTACCACACCTCTCCAGTGACATAGCAGCAAAGCTTACTGGCAGGGAATGAGGGGGTGAGTCTCTCTCTACACTGCAGAGACTTAGGGACAAATGAAGTGAAACCGGATGCTGAGCAAGAAAACTTGATGCGCCAGATATGCCAGAATAATTTGTGCTTTTATACCAGATGGAATACAGTAGACACGTTCCTACCACAACGATGCCTAGTACCAGTACCAGGGATAGATAAGATATTTATACCAACAGAGGCGGAGAGAGCAGTAAAGTGGAGGTGGAGCGAGCAAAAAACACTAGCAGTTTCACCTTTCCTTAAATTGGCCTACTCCCAAGAAAGCAGAGGCTCTGTTAAGATGTGAAACTTTAATAAAAAAGAAAGATACCCATTATTAGAGAAAATGCTGAGATTGAGATTATAAACTGGACAGTAATTAAGATTCTGCTACAGGATTAGAGTGTATAATTTCTAGGCTGAATTTACTGAAATAAGGCAGAAGAACACATTTTAGGGAAGGACAGCCCAAGTCATACTTAGGCTGGAACTATAGATAAAAGAATGGTACATATGGGTACAAGATTAAAATAACGATTGCTTATAATGTGCAAATCATAGATACAGCATTTGATTTACATTTATTAAATATTACCATCTTTCATGCTAGTAAGATTAATCACTTCCATTATCGTAGGTTTTTGCAAGCCTTTGGTAGCTACATAGAATGGGAGAAGCAAAAGCACAAGAATATAGTCAGTGTTTCACTTCCAGTGATACTAGGAATATATTTACATCGCCACTTAAATGACTACATTAATTGTCACATAATTCGGAGGCAGTGTATAAAAATGTTCTATCTTTTCTAATCTATAGTTTGTAGCTATTTCTTAAAGTAAAGATGGAAGAAAATAAAATAGTATAAATTATTTCGTGCGTGTGTTGGTGTGGTAAGTTGTCAGTTTGTTCTGTCATCATGGTTTATTCATTTTATGTAACTGAAAAATTTTCTTCAGGGTATCATGTATTTAATTTTTATTCAGCCATAAACTGAAGCAGTCAGAAGCAGCAGCTGTTTTACTAAGTAGGGAGAAATTTTATGAGCTTTCTAAAAGATTACTTAGCCTCCCTTTTAACCTTTAAGATGGTCAAATCTTGGGTGTATCCAAATCTTACCTTCTCTGGAAGAATGGAAACATAACAATAATTCAGAATTTTGTAAATGTAATGAAGAAGTTTATTTGCTTTTAGAATTTTCAACTTATAGCCCCCTATAATATATTTTAAACTGTGTATATACTTAATGTCACTACCAATTTACTTATTAAGTAACAAGAATGAACACAAAATACGAAATAAATTAAATTCATACTTAAGTATACTTTATTTATACTTTAAGTATACTTTTATGGTGCACATTTTATTATAGATTTTCTATATTATATAAAATAACATTAAAAGAGGAAACCGATCAGGCCACAGATTTAGCTCAGTGATGCTGCCGCCTGCCTCTCAAGTGCAAGGTCCCAGATTTGATTCTGGTACAAAATAAAACAAAACAAAACCAAATAAAACAAAACAAACAAACAAACAAACCAAAAAACAGATCAGTTTCCTGGTGTTTTCTATTCCCAGACTTTAAGAGATCTTTCATTGCTCCAAAAAAATAGTTGTGAATCTTCATCCATCGTACTTAGTCCTCTATACCTGCCTTTAATCTCAATGAATTGCTAGGGCAGAGGTTGTGAAAGGTGTGACGCTGTGATTAGTGGCGTAGCTTGTAATTGATGGCAGCTATTCATCTCTTCCTCTTCTCTCTGCTTGATCCTGTCATTTTTCTAGTTCCACTCATTCAAAGCATGCAGTGATTCTCATGTAACCTCCACCTACTTATTTTCAACATCACTGCCTTGTTTCATTGCGCTATTTTTTTATGATACTGGGGATTGGAAACAAGGTCTTTACAATGAGCTACATTCCCAGATCTTTTTATATTTGTTTTATTTTGAAACAGGCTTTCCCTAAGATACATTTGCCCAAGATGGTCTCAAATTTGTAACCCTTCTGTTTCAGCCTCCCAAATTGCTGGGACTGTAAGTGTACAACATAATGTTCATCTCGAACTTTTTCTTTCTTATGTGATTTACCATAATCACTCTATTGACATTTTTATCTCCAGGTAACTAAAACAGTTCTATATATGATTGCTGATTAGAAAGAACTTTCAGTTTACTTCATATCTAAAGCAAAAACTTTAATGATTTTCCATAACAAACAAAAAATATCCATAATTCCTAACAGCAATAATTAATACATTTCATAATTTATTCCAGCCAACCTGTGCATTCTCATATCTTGCAATTTCACTTCTGTCCCTTAAGCTTAAATATAGAAAAAAAAATCCCACTTAAATTCACCAGACTTGCAAGATTAATCAATACACTCCATATACCCTGTAAATTTTAATGACTGATACCAATACTAGTTGAGTTGAGCACTTCCTGTGCATCAGTTGTGTTTAAATTTAAAACCTAGAAGAGTAGTAAAGCTACAGTCTAAAACAGAGTTGAAGACAGATTTACTGAACTCAAATTTCAGTTCTTAGAGATTTGAGTTATAAGAGAGAGAAGAAAAAGTGCAGAGGAGTTAGTAACTTCAAAATGAATTCACTACAAACTTGGAATTCTGTCATAAGCCCTCCATACCATTCCACTAATTGAAAGAAAAATTTCTACTTCAAAGTTTGGTAATAAGTAGAATGTGTGATGGAGTTCCAATGTTAACAATTTATAATAGGAAACTGGTTTTTATATGACTCTATAAGCTAAACACATGGTAAGCTACAACTTACCACACCTCTTTTTGAACAACCTTTGCTCCCTATCCTGTTAAACAATAAAATTTTTGTTCCATATCATCTCTTATTCATTCTTAGTTTATCTCATTTTTAGTATTATCCCTTTCTCTCATGTGATCAAGATCTTTGGGTCACACTTTTTCTTATGGCTGCATGGCATGACTTAAAGATGGCTACTAGCAATGATCCAGTAACTCAACTCAGTGTTTTACCACAATGATTGCCTTATACACTTCCGTGGTTCTCGTGGACTATTTTCAATTCACCAGAAACTCTTCATT
>NW_022900924.1:36772850-36782624 GCF_012274545.1 Fukomys damarensis
ATATATATATATGGATTATACATAGGCATGCGAATATTTAGCCCTGTATTCATATAGTTTTGAGAAAGCCAAAAGTAGACTGTCTTATCATCTGCAATTCATATAAATCCATACAATATAAATACTTCACACTATACATTGCCTTCTAAAACATTCCTTCCTACCCTGGGTAGACACCCAACACAAATTTCCAGTGTTAAAAGGCTGATGCACTTAAGTATAAAGAATCACCAGAAAAAGAAAAAAAGATGAGGTACAGATGCTTTTGTGCTATATGATGCAATCTGTTAAAATCTAGTCACTTTCATAGATATAAGCATATATATGAGAAAATATTTTACGTGTCTAACAGAAAAAGGATGGAGTTTTATCAATATCATCTTTTGATACTTTTGCCTGGACTATTTGCTTTGACAGTACTCAGCATGGACAATCTTGAGTTAAAAGTTTCAATATGTTTCCTGTTTTTAATCAGCTAACTGGCAATATTTGAGATGGGGTAGACTATTGCTTTATCTTCTCAAGAAGTTAGCAAATTGCTTGCTTCTCAATACATTTTTGCTAGGGGACTGGATGATGGGGTTCTAATTAGCACATGCTATTTGAGAAAATGGGATACTGCATTCACAAATAAAACTGTGATTTTACTGAATGTTGTTTAACATAATTTAGTATTAAATTGGCTGGTTTTCAATATGTTGGCTGATTTACAACCATGTTAGTGCCAAACAAAGGTCTGATATCTACAACAGAGGAATGAAAGAATATGTGAGAATTTACTATGGACTAAAATATGGTTATTGGTTCATATCTATCAACTAATGGGCCCCTACACAGCTTAAACAGTTTCTCCAAGTTTCTCTTCATTTAGAGTAATTTTTTCTGAGCTAAATCCCTGGCCCTTTTTAAACTTTTGTTTGCTTGTTTGTTTGTTTGTTTGTTTGTTTTTGTTTTTGTACCAGTGATGGAATTCCAGCCCTTGTGCTTGCTAGGGAGGCAGCAGAATCACTAAGCCAAACCCTGAGCACTTAGAGTAACTTTAAAGACCAAGTTCAAACACTTTCTAAGCTATTAAATTACTTTTTGTATATTTCATTATTGGTTGATATATCCTTATCACCATTTCATCAATTCCAGTTAACAAATATATATGTATTATTTATATTGGATTTACAAATAATAGAAGTTAATGTAAATTAAATCCAAAAGGAAAAGGAAATGATGAAGATAAAATGCTGGTCATGAATTGTGAAATATTCTGCAGTTTGGCCATATCCTCTATTTTTAATGATGTTTTAAGACAGTACCTCTGAAGCTTCTTTGTCCACTGACCCTGAAGTTTTTAATTTGTGAATAAAAATTCAATTCTTAAAATACATCCTAACAAATGTGATTCAAAGGTGTAACTAGAAAAATATCTCAAAAATAATATGTGGATAAATATGGAATTTAAATTGTTCAAATAAGACATATTTTGATACTCATAAAAATTATGTGAAGTAGACATGGCTAAAATTACCATTTCAGTTTTACAGAGATTAAAAAGTTGGTTGAAATCACACAGATCCTAATAAGAAATATGGAAGGATTAATGTCTTCTTAGTCTAAATCAAATGTTCTTGCTGTACTGTTTTACTATATCATAGCATAAGCTTTTACTTCTTAAAAATTATTTTAAATGCAAAAATGCATGGGACATAAGGGGATAATTTGACATGTATATACAGTGCATAATGATCAGAAAGAGTATTCAGCTTGTTATTTCCTTCAATACTTTTTTGAAATCTGTGATTAACCTGTAATGATTGTAAATATTTATGGGACACAGCATGATATTTTAATGCATATGTATAATATGTACTAGTCACACCAGGGTAATTAACATTTTCAATGCCTTACTATTATTTTATGTTTGGAACTCCTCTCTTTCCCTTATTCATAAAATACATTCTAGATCATTCTGAACCATAATACCCCAGGTTTTGCAAAGCAATATAAACCATCGCTTCTATTTAACTATATATTATTTATGTTAGTCACCTTCTCACTATCCTCCCTCTCTTGACCCTTTCTAGCCTCTAATTGCCATTATACATTCTAGTTAACTTTTGTTTTTATTGATAAAGTTAAGTATATTAGCACACACAAAATGTGTATGTAGACCACACTAATTCTCGTGTATAAATTGAATATGGCATGGCTGAGGGTAGCCCAGTAGTAGAGCACTTAGTACACCTTTATAGTACATTAGGTTTACATTCATCATAGCTTTATTTTTTTTTTGTTCTCCTTCCAATCTATGTATAAAATTAAACCTTATTTGTACTTCTGGATTTGACTGATTTTTGCTTAAAATAGTCTCCAGTTTCATCCTTATTGCTGCAAATGATAGGATATCCTTTTGTATTTTTATTGTTATATGTTTGTGATACATAAAAATTACATTCTTCTTTAGCAATTGGTACATATACATATTGCATCTTAATAATTTTTATTTTTCCTCCCTACTCTCCTGTATTTTTCCCTTTCCCATCTCCACAAAGTCCACCTCCCTGTACTCTTTTATTTTGCTAAATAAAACATATATACAAAGTATGTACATAGATCGTATTTTCTTTTTCCATTCATCCGTTGATGAGTATCTACGTTAATTTCATATTTTTAGCCATTGTGAATAGTGTAGCAACAAATATTGACATTTCTGTATTTCCTATGCTACTGTGCCAAGTAATATACATCTCCAAGCTTTCATTCTTTACTTTGGAATATGTCAGAAAGCTCACCAATGAGGGTCACTAATTCTCATTGATCGATCATGAATTAAATTTTAATTTGGGATTTGTTTAAAATACTAATGAAATTTCTACAAAAAAAAACTGATGAAACAATGGCACAGCTGAATTAGTTGAACTTTCGTAAATTTTTAAAATTCTATATCTTAACTATAGCAACCCAGCAATAGCTGCATTAATGGCTTATATCATCATTTAAACATTTTGAATAAGAACTGGAAAGAACTGGAGCTGGCATATTCATTTTCCTGCTCCAATATACTATTCTTTGTGGTATTGTTTTAATAAGAACTGGAATTAAACTTACAATTATCTTCCATCTCTTCTTTTTATGAAGAGAAAGAAAGAAAGAGAGAGAGAGAGAGAGAAGAATCCACAGCTTTGGCGTTACTTTGTTATGTGTTTGATGTTAAACAGAGGCTTCCTGACACACACAGAACTGTTGCTTCCAGGTCACTAGTTCAAATGAAAATCATACTCCCATTGTCAAGTTGTACAGCATTTAGTAATTCTATGTTGTTCCTGATCCAGTCTGTTTTCTACAAAACATCACAAATTTAGTAGAGGGAAATATGCTGGAGAAGAAATAAAAAATAAGACCTACAGGTTTTATTAGTTTATCTTAGCTGCCACTTAAGAGGGCTACAAAATTGACAACATAGCAACTCACTTTAAATTTTTACAACTACCCTCAAATCACCTGGAAAACAATTTGCAATATAAGACTTTTTTCAGGACTCAATAGACAAATGTAAGCAGAGGTACAAGGGAAGAAAGCCCAGCCTCTAGACGTCACAGCAACTGTGACCTCTGTGTCAGCCTGAATATCTGGGGAGGCCCTTTATAGTCCATGGGTTTTTATTAATAAACCCTGATACTCTTTCAGTCTCCCTCAGTTTAATACAACAGAAGAGAGAAGGAATAGATATATTTGAAGCATTTACTATACAAGGGATCATCAAACTATTCAGTGAATGTTTAAATTAAAATTATTTATCACAGTAAAAGAGGCATTGCCATTAATCTCTCTCAAAATAGTCTCCCTGCTTTGAAAATAATTATCCCATTCTTCTTGCAACTTTCTGAGGCCCTTCTGGATGTCTTCTTTCACGAGGGTCTTTACAAGTCGTGGTCAATAAAATAATTGCTTCAGCCAGATGCCATTCAATGGAAATACAGATTCATAAAAAGTGTGTCCTCCACCACCTTATTCACTCGATCTGGCACTGTCATGCTTTTGTCAATCCCCCAAAGTCAAAATGACAACGACGGGTAAACACTGAATCAATTCAGGATGTTGAGGCAGACTCCACGACGCACTAAAGACAGAAAAGAGGACTTCCCGAACTGCTTAAGGAAATGGCAGGAATGATGAAATAAGTGGATTCGAAGTGAGGGGAATATTTTGAGGGGAATTTATGGCAATATATCATTTGCGGTATAATTTTTAAAATTAAATATTAATAGAGGCTTTTAATGACTCCTTGTGTACCAGAATGTTAGGCTTATTTGACATTCAAGTCAAGGTATCCATTAATAAATAGCCCAAGTGTAAGTTATCACCTTTCCTTTCCAAGTAAAAATGTTGAAGTTTAGAGAATTTTCATTTCACTCTTTATTAGTATATTTGTAGTATATATAACGTTTACATTCTTTGGGTGGAGTTGGTACATATACACATCTTAATTTCTTTTTTCATCCCCTTTGCCTCCCTCCCTTCCTCTCTCTCCATCTATTGATCCTTTTCCTATCTGAGACAGAACTGTCTCCCTATTTTCTATTATCTATATTTTAGTTAGCTTTTTATTTATAATTGGGTTTGTTATAATAGGGATCATGTTATATTTAAGCTTCTGTGTTTGATTTATTTCACTTAGTATAGTCTCAAGGTACAGCCATCTTCCTACAAATGACTCAGGTTTGTTCAGATCAAATCCAGGGCTTCACACAAGCTAACAAATCCTCTTCCACTAAGCCACACCCCAGGCCCACTGACCTATGCGCTCAGCCCTCTTTTCAAGAATAAAGCAGAAGCACAATCCTCCCTACATTTCTCACTTCTGCAACGGTTATATTGGTTTATTGGAGCTACTGGACTTCCAACAGATTCTACGAAAACACATGATAGAAAACTTAGAGAATAAACAGTAGCAATGTTCAGGGAAGTTCTTGCTTTTCCTCACTTTGTTTGCTATAAATTATTTACAATCTTTGGTTTAGTATTGGCCTAGATACTCAAGCTGTGTGTTGATTTAGCGATTCTTTCCTTTCACTATCAAAGAAAGCCTTCTAAATCTTGAAGTGATCAACACCTATAGTTCAAATACATTGCCTTTAGTTTTATATGATTTTGAGTATGATGTCTGGAGTTTTAATATACTGCTAGGATTACAGCCCCTTCTCTAGATAATACTTATCCTTAAAAAAAAAAAAAACATAATTGAGGGGCTGGAGATTTAGCTCAGTGGTTCTGCCACCTGCCTCGCAAGCACAAGGACCTGAGTTCGATTCCCTGGTACAAAAAAAAAAAAAGAAAGAAAGAAAGAAAAAAAACATAATTGCATACATTCCTCTATCAGGTTCTTAGTTGGCACATTTTCTTCTACATCCTAGTGTTGTGAGTGCGTATATTTTCTCAATTCTTCTCTAAGCATCATATAATTATAAAATGGAATTGCTAGCCCTCAATGTAATCAGTAAAAGCCATTAGGTAATTTATTGTAGCCATCTCATTAAAGTTAGCCTGCTGTCTGCAATGATTCCTTGCCAGCTTAAATGATGTTGTTAAAAATATAGGTAATTATATACAAAAGAATTGTTTACAAACTGACTATGCCTATGGTGTACCAGCACTAAAATTCTGCCTAAGGACATATCAGTTTCTTTCAATTCAATTTAACAAACATTTATTGGATGCACTATTCCAGATTCGAGGGGTCTAAACCTAAGTGGCACACAGAGCCTGTTCTCAGGGAAGTCATGATACAAGAGGAAAAACACAAAAAATTATTACTGACAAAACATGATAAGCACCAGAAGAGAGATAAACAAAAAACATTATGAGAACATGAAGGAATCCATCAAGCTGACCTGAAGAAGGCATTACATAATAGATGGTGTAAAGGAAAGAATAGAAGTAGGTATTTTATTTGCCTTCCAAGGACAAACAGCTGCTCACAATGAAAAGGAAAATGGGGGGGGGGGTGCCATGCAAGGCAGAGACAGTAACATGAATAGGAGAATTAAAGAATAAATTTGCACAGCACTTTCTGTAGGTAATTGAGTCTGTTGACTGGTGGGAGAGGAAAGAAAAATGTGGAAATCAATCGTTAAAGGCTTTCAGCTATTGGAAATTGAAAGTTAGTGTTCTCCAGGAATTTAGCTCAGTGGTGCCACCACCTGCTTCACAAGCACAAGGACTGGAGCTCAATTCCTGGTACCAAAAAAAAAAAAAAAAAAGGGTTCTATGCTGATTAGTGTTATATGCTGCAAAACAATTCACTACAAATTTATCAGGTTAAAGCAGCATTTATTTGTTAGCTCACAGTTCAGAAATGTTAGAACAGCTCAGCTGGATCTTTTGCTTAGGATCTCAAAAAGATTGCAATCAATGGGTTGGTGAGGGCTTGGTTTTCCTCTGGAAGCTGGTCTAGAAAAATCCCTGCTTCTCCATCCACATGGCTGTTGGCAGCATTCACTTGCTTTCTTCTTCAAAGACCAAAAAGTGGACTAAAGCGTCTACCAGCAGGACACTTTTTTATAAAATACTGCAATGAGAGCAATGTCACCTTTGCCATATTCCATTAGAAGCAGGTTACAAGTCCCTCCAACCTCCAGTGGGATGGGAGCACACAAAGTTGTAAGCACTGAGTGTAGGGATCATGAGGGTCGCCTTAAAGTTTGCCCGCCTCGGGAAGAGGAAGCGCTTTTAAGTGGTAGCATGATATCTGTGTATAAGGAAGAAACGTGTGGTGGAGTAAATGGACGTTTCAAACAGGAGATTTGACAAAAAAATCAATATATCTTTTTTATGTATTTCCTATCTTGTAATTTTCCTTATAAAGGGTAGTTTGTGTTATTTTTCTTCAGAAGAAAAAGACCAAAAACTTTTCTGAGACTCACTGAAAACATTTTTCCCTTAGAGATAAAGAAAAGGATAGCACTTTGGGATGACTAAAGGTAGCTTTCCTTAGAAAGGGGAGGAGCAGGGTAGGGGACCTATTGTCCTGAGGAATGGGACAAAATCAGAATCTTTTATATTTGAAAGGTTTAAAATAGATTCCCTGCAAAGAAGCCAAGAAAAAGGGTGATATCTGTCTTTGGGCAAACAGACACCAACACCAATCCTGACCTGGTTGCCCTTACTTAGTCTATAGCCTCAGGATGTGGCAAGGGGAATTCACTGAAAAAGGAGCTGCTGTAAAAGGACGTAATTCCTGGAGGAGGAAAAGGAGAGTGTAGGACCATCCACAGAAAGCTTTGGTCTTGCCATTGTTGTTGAAGCATGACCTCAAGTCCAGTTTCTAAGCTCCACCTGCTTCTGCCTCACACTGATTTTGTAGGAGGCAAAATATATCCTCTCCTAGAAACAGAAGAGGAGTCACCCTGGGAACTCCTACCTTCTTGAGCCGTTTCTTGGCCTTGGTTGCATAGTTAGAATAATCTTGGGAATATATATCCATGATCATCCTATCATGGCTTGGTTCAAATTGTCAGGGATAAATTTAGTTATTTTAAAGAAAGAAATTCTCAAGTTCTTTAGGTGATTCCAATGTACAGCCAAAGCTGAGAACCATTGTACCAGAAAATATTTAATATATTGTAAGGGTGAGACAGAAGGGATAATCTAGACTTGTTGATGCTGGATTTGGAGGGATGAGGAGCTTGAGCTTCATATTTATGAAGCTGGATTGGTATATATGCTGCCGAAGTGAGCACCTTTTTATTTTATTTTTTTTGTTTTGTTTTGTTTTCTGGTACCGGGATTGAACTCAGGACCTTGCACGTGCGAGGCAGGCACAGTGCCACTGACCTAAATCCCTGGCCCTTCTTTAACTTTTTGCATTATGAAGCTGGCTTGGGATGCTGTTAAGCCTTAATTGGGGCTGGAGACAAAACATGATGATATGCCTTGTATTGGCATTTTATAAATGACCAGTGATGCAGTGGAGTACTGGTAAATAAATAAAAATAAGATCTCCAAGAATAAATTCTTGATTTACAGATTAATCAATTTGCATAATATGAGTATTTCTAGCATTGACATTTTAAGATATCAAACTGATATCACTGGATATGAAATAGGAAATATATGTATGGTAAGTAGGATACCATTTTATGGTATGCCATTTCTGCAATAGAAATAACACCAACGATAACCTCAAAGGCATAGATAATAATAAAGCTTATGAAATAACTAGTTCTTTTTTCTTTATTTTTAAATCACTTACAGTTAATTTATATCCTTTAATTTAAAATAGTGGTTGTATTTAAAAACTGACCCAAATACTTCTTTGAAACGCACAAAGTTCTACTGTGACATTGTACAGGAAGGCTTCAGCACACTACTTACTGTATGAGCCAACTTACAGGCAGCACACATCTTCAAATGCTCAGACAGCTCTGCATGGGCACCAACCAGTCATATGGCTGACCAATACTTCACAGCTATGTCTATAACTTAAGAGTACATAATGAACAGATTTCATTCATTCTCCACTTTGTATCCCTTAATTTTGCTAGTGTGCTGTCTACATGGTATGAATGATTCATTCCTAGTAGATTGGAAAGACTAAATATCTGAGTGAAAGAACAAATGATTGAATATGGTGTGTATTAGAAGAAGTGAATTCATAAGCCAAAATAGGGAGCGTAATTTCTATTACCAAGTACTTACGTTTTAGTAAGCCCTCTTTCCATCTTTGCATAGAACGAGTTTATGTTTGGTTGAAGATTTTCATCAAGCACAAGTAAAAAGAGTTTAATCTATGTCTTTCCTTTAATGTTCTCATTTTCTTTGGGTTGAAGTTCAACACGGAATACGCAGCCTGCCTTCCATGCTCCATGCAGTTGAAGACCCTTCTCCTGTTGGACTTGCCAGGCCATTTCATGCTCCCTTAGATATCAGTTTATTTCTCCTTTATGCTTACTCTGTTTGATTTTTGCCTTTGTCTCATGTGTCCTGATCTCTCAGTCACCTAGAGATCTCCTACTTTCGAGGCTCAGGGAAGTTTCTACTTATCGCTATACCTTTTATGAAATTGGTCACATTCCGCTCTATGCCTCCATCATGACTGTAAAAGAATGACAACATAATGTACAAAATTTTGTTGGGAGTACTTATTTAGAGGCCTGAAACTTGCTCTTCCATATCCTTGTGGAGAATTTAGGCCCCTTGAGGACAATATAATTTTTGACATTTCCTTGCTGTGCTCTTGCACAGCCCTTCAGACATTCTCCTGGGTGTTTCACATATGCAACCCTTTTCCCTCTTTCTACAGCATAGGCTGTTTGAAAGCAGAGCTAGTGCACCGTCTATCACTGCCTCTAAAACAGAAGGTGTGATGGACTTTAGGGCCGGACAGCCTCTGTCAAAATTAAAGCTTCACTACTCACATGTATGATTGAAAACTGGTTACTTCATTCTGCTTCAGTTTCCTTATCTGAAAAAAGTGATGCTAACATGTATCAATTTCACCGTTTAAGAGGACTACAGAGTCAATGTTTTAAAAATCCCTGGACTAAAAATAGCACTAAATGAATGGCAGCTGCTACTCTAAAGCATGACTGCCAAGTGAATAACTAACACACACAATAACACAGCAACAGCTAACTTCATTACTGCCATTTCTGTTCTAATGATCATCCTTCGTTAGCTGTCAGCAAAGATAAATAAATATATATACACATATATATATGAGATACCATGCAATAACAGCAATTATATACATAATAAGATGCAATAAATTATATATATATATAT
>NW_022900924.1:36782677-36887089 GCF_012274545.1 Fukomys damarensis
ATATTTATATATATATGATACTGGGCTGTAACAGAAGTTATATATATGATACTATGCAATAATAGAAATTAATACCCCATTTTTTGTCAAAAAGTATGAATTTTAAGAACATCATTTTTATGAAAAAATAAAGTAAAATTTCATAACAAAATCAGAGAAAATGTGTCCCTATAATGAACTTAAATTTAGGAGTTCTTCAGTTTTTTTTAATGCCATTAGCATCTTCTGAATCAGAACATACTTCAAAATTCACGGCAAAGGTGTCACTTTCTCCTTTCATAACACTTGCCTTCTGAGCTTGATCTCACCCCGCCCCAAGAGTAGTTGTTAGTGTTGATATAGTCTGAGATCAAAAAGGATGTGTAACTTTCCTTTAAAGAGATAATTTGAAATGTGAAATATAACGAAGAAGCAAAGTATTAGTCTTTTAGATCTTAGCCTGAGCAGAATTTTGAATGCTGAAATCATGGGAAAGAGTTAATTTATCCAGGGCATGAGAGAAAGGATTTATAAACTCCTAGAATATAGTATCTTTGTCTAGGAGAATGAAACAGATGGACTTATCTTTCCTCTGAAAATATGCTTGGGATATATGACTAACCTGGTCTCCAGTTTGAGTTTATGTGTAATTCATCTTTTAAACACTTTCTTTTAGACATCCTTTCTTGCATTGATTACAAAAATTTCATTAAAAATATTGATTTTTTTTATTGCATAGATCTTTTTCCTTTTGGAAATTGTTTTCCCTTCGAAGCCATACAGATACTTGTACTGACGTATTGCAAGTTGGAAGAGATTGCCCTTGGGAGTACATAATTTATCTGAAATGCACAAGTAGGCAAGCAAAAACAGAATTATGCTAAGAAATCCTGTTAGTGCCAAGTAATCAATTTTCATCTTTATAATTAGTCTTTTCTAACATCAAAGTCACTACAGTAAAAAATATGAAATAAAGCAAATTTTTGAAGGTAGAAATGAGTACCTTCTGATACTAAAACAAAGTGTATATTAGAAGTCAAGAATTCAGAAGCACTCTTACTCTTTGAAACTGGGTTCATCCTCTGTTCAACTGCAAAATCTAACAAGAGGAACAAGAAATTATTGGTGTAAATTGGATGGCTTGGGCCATTTTCCAGGAAATAAACCAGAACCAAAGACTTTCTGATGCTACATTTGAAAATTTTGCTTATATAGAACAAGAAGTAATAAAAGCAAATTTTTACCTAATCAATAGAAAATATACATATATTTTTTAAATATACATATTTTAAGTGTGTATTTTGTTATCAAGATATTTTGCAAGAGGGAAGTAGTTTCTTCCTTTGCTCCTTTCCTCCTAAACAATTGATTACTCTTCATAATAACTCCTATATAAAATTATGATAGGAAAATTTTTAAAATGTAAAGAAAACCTTAGAATAAACTCAAGATTTTTTAGTTTTTACTACTTATCTGAAGTTTCACCTAATTTCTTTGTGCTTTGCTCTATTTTGTTCTAAAGATATGGAGAATTTTTGTGTCTCCTTTAACTATGAAAGGGCAAACAATGCATATCTTCTGATTTATTTATTTTTGTAATATTATTTTCTTTATTATATCATACATGTTTTATTCTTGTCTTCCTACCAAAAAATCAACTTACTTACTCTGTATGGAATTCCAATTCTGAGAATTTGTTGCTGCAGTGCAGTGGCCCTGTGAAACCTACCTACCTGGAAGTTCTTCCTCGTAGGATTCTGAATTTACATTTATGTTTTTTGCAATATTGCATTTCACTTTCCCTTTCCCCTCACTAATATCCTGGCAAGACAATAAGGAGCAACGTTTTTATTTCACATTAAAAGAGAGAAAACTGAGTCTGAAACACTTTTCAAGGTCTTATAGCTAAGTCCTGGAAGACACTGGAGAGTTGCTGCAAATATTTGCTAGAGAACGTTCAGATCCCTTGCATCCTACATCATCAATAAATAAATGAACTGCCTTTAATGTGGAAAGGCAAGGAGACTTGTTACAAAATGTGTAGTTTCACAAATGAGTCAGGAATACTCTTTTGCCCATAGGGACACTTGAAATTAATTGCTGCTCTCTTAACAGATCAATGGGACACATGTTGGAGGGCTGGAATGCGTGGCAGAGTCAGCCAGGCAAAAAGTCTTTCATGTTGGCAAAAGCAGTGTCTGCCAGATAGGTCTTTTAATTGCCTAAACATTAGGAGCAAGCTGTTGCCTTGTTGTAAAAGCTGTTATTTGGTGTCTGGACACTTGGCATTCCCACCTCAGGTGGACTTAAAATAAATTAAAGGTTTGAAAATATGAGAAGGAAAATTTAGCACTTAGCTAAATTCCTTAGATCAAAGCCTTGCTGTTTAAAACAGTAATTATAACTAGGTGTTATTACTTCCTTCTTTGTCTCCTACTGTCCTTCATTTTTCCCTCCATTACTTCTTTCCTTCTTTGCTTTCCTTCATTTCTTTTCTCTGCCAACAATTATGTATTTAACAAACATCTCGTGAACGCTTAAAAACAATGTAAGTTTTGCTAGTGTTATCAACAAACTTTAAAACATGAATGATAGAGGGTCAATGTTACTAAGTCTCCATTTATTTCTCTTTAGAGAAATAAAGTTGAGGTCCTTCCCTGGAAGCGTGCACAAACTCATATAAAAAGAAAGATAAATTGTGCCCAACTAACTACACCATATTATCCAATGTGGTAAGCTGTAATCAAAGGAAGGAGAGACAAACGAGCACAAGAGTTCAAAGAAGAAAGAGGTAAACGTATTGAGGGATAGTAAGGTGAGACAGATCTCAAAGAATTAATTTTGAAGATTATGTCACTTGTCTCCTTTATTGTCCCTTGGTTATTCAAAGTTCATAGCATCACACACAATTATTTGAGCACTCCTCAAAGTAATACTGTAGTTACTGAATAACCAGGCCAAGTGAAAGTCATATTTAGATACTAACCCAGTTTCCCTTCTGTCTTGTTCTGTCATTTCAAAGTTTTTTTTCTTTGAGGAGTTAAATTATGTAATTTCAAAAAAAGAACTTATTTTTATCCTTGAGTCTAGTCTTTTTGCTTCCATGGATTACTTTTTCCCACCCCTCCTTCTATAAAATACATGAAAATAAGTATGCCTGAAAACATTTAATGGCTATGATTGCTGGGCAAGAATCTTGGTTAAAGAATAAAACAAAATTGTATAGAGGTTTATATCATTCATGAATCTGTGCAACATTTATTTACCTATCCATTCATTCTGTCAATAATCACTATGCACCAGTCAGCAAGAGAGTGTTCTAAGGCACCTGGAAATATGGCAGCAAATAAGATGTGAAAGGTCATTGCTCTCATAAGATATACAGTATTTTATACTTCAGTTATATAGTCAGTTAAATTAATTGATAACCCAATAGAATAAAATAAGATGGGGAACTGTCAAGTGCTGTTCATGTGATAGAGATCTGGAGATAGAAAACACAGGGATCGCTTGCAGGTGAGACCTCTGGAAAGAGCTGCAGTGGGCAATAGGAGACTGTTCAAGTTAAAAGGAGTAGCAAATGTCAAATTAGGAAGAAAGAAATTAGCTTGGTTCAAGAAACTTCCCCAAAATTGTATAAATGGAGCATAGTAAGGGAAAAGATTAGGCAAAAGTTAAGTCATGCAAAGCCTGCTACGGCAGGGTAAAAGAGTTGAATTTGGACTTTGGGGAAGCAATCATAATGAGACTGACACTTTGTATCCATAAAAATTCTTGTATTGATTTCAAAAAAGCTAGGATAGTCATACATATTAGAGAAGATAAAAGAAGTAGAGAATCGAATAGATTTAGATATGAACTTGGACAGTAAACAAATATGACTCTCTATTGATAAAATCTAATGCATCATAAGGAAAAAGAAATCACAATTCCTAGACTTTTGTTTAAACAAGTAGGTGGGTAGAATTATAATTTACTAGTATGGGTAAGCCTGGGGTAGATAGACATAGGTAATGGACAAATAAATGAAGAGTTTTGTGTCATCTGCTCACTTTATTTATTTATTTATTTATTTATTTATTTATTTATTTATTTATTTATAGTTTTTTTGAGACAGGGTCTCACTATGTAGTTGAGACTGACCTGGAATTCACTATGCAGCCCAGGCTGGTCTCAAACTCACAGCAATCCTCCTGCCTCAGCCTCCCAAATGCTGGGATTACAGGTGTGTGCCACCACGCCCGGCCTTTGTAATATTTTTAATTTGTGTATTAATCATTGAAGTAGCACTTTCGAGTAGGAAGTTGTGTATATGACATCTGGGATGCAGAATTGGTCACTAGAAGTGTATTCAAGGCTCTTCTATGTGTTAGTATAAATATCAAATACCCAGAGAATCATAGAGCTGGAAAAGAAAAGCAAAAACACTAGGGATATGCCTTTGGGACATAATGAATATTTGGGGAGGTACCTAGTACATAATATTTGCTTAACATTTTTACTTTTTCTTGACAAATTCTCAACTGTGATGGATAAAGAGAAATGAAAATAAGCAAAATATGTAGTGAATCAGACAGGAATTGGCTTGATTGCTACCAAATACCTGTTAAATTTGAAGGTAAATATTCATATTCAGTAATATTCATAAGTTCAACACTGTGATATTATAAGCCCATTTTATATATAAGTAAAGTGAAGTTCAGAGTTATTTCTTCTTGGTAGTAGTTGAAAGAGCTAAAATTCAAATTTCATACTTCAAAGTTCATTTCTTTAGAACCCCAGGATCCATATCATTGAGGTCCTTGCAGCCTTTTTTTTTCCTTTAACCCTATATTCTTTTTCTCATTGAGTTTATTGGTACTTTTTAGGCATACAGTACAGTTACATTTATCATTGGGATCTTGTACTTTTACATGACAGGTCTTGGTTCTCATTTTTTCCCCATACCCCTGGTACTTTTTAAATACACAGTACAATTACATTTATCATTCGGAGCTTGTGCCTTTACATGACATATATTGGTTCTCGTTTTTTGAAAGTCCAACCCACACTAGAAAATTGAAATAGGTTACAGTGAAATATACAACTACAACTTTGAGTGGAATTAGCTAGTCTATTGTATAAGAAGTCAAGTTTTAAAGTCAGGCACACATAGATTTGACAGTAAATTTGCTTAGTGGCTTTGTGAAATTAGGCAAATTACATATTCTTTCAGAAGTTCAGGTGTTTTATTTTTAATATATATAAGAATATATACTTCCCAAAACTGTCTGAATAAGTGATAAAAATGTGTGAGCACCTGGCAAGCAACAGGTGTATGTGATAGATGATTTACCTTATTTGACAACGAACAGTATTAATACTAATTAAGTCCTCGAGTTTTCTGTGTGCAGTGAATAGGAGAAATTATGTTTAATATAATATTTTTACTGAATAAGTTGGGAACAGTGAATTTCTGGCTTTGAGTAAAGTAAAATATTGAAATGTCAGGTAAAGTATTGTGTCCTAGTCTATTTTACTAATGGCTAAAAGGACAAATCTAGTGTCTTTTTTTGTATTAACTTAAAAGACAAAAACAATCTTAAATTCCATAAAGGCTTTTAACATTCAATAAAATTAGTTTCTATCATTTATTTTTGAAATTCATTAACATAAAATGTCTGAGGAGTGTAATTTAAACTATATATTTGTTATTCAAATAGTTAAATTGTGACTTAAAATCACATATAAGATTATTAATATTTAATGAACACAATGTTAGGCAAGATTAATAATTAATCTTAGTGTCAAATATTGAAACATTAAATATACTAGAATGAATGCATATATTATGTGCTTCATAAAAATACGACATTAAGCCCAAATTATGTATTTCTGATGAGTGCATTAGTAAGTGAAACAACAAAATGAAAGGATAGTCAGCTAAAAGCTTACCAATGTGTTTGTTCATTGTAGAATTAGCTTCATTTTTTTTCACTTATTTTCTAATAACTACTTATTTCCTGCCATTGGTTAATACTGAAGTACAATTACACAATCTTTATTTGCAATTCAATCTTTATTAGTGCATGTTCAAAATAGTGATGTTTCTTGGGGAAGTGGTACATGAATGTAACAAGCATTGATAATATTCAATCCCTTTTCCCCTCTCCTTTTATTGTTCGCCCTCCTGCTGAGTGTAACTAAATATTTTTTTTAAAACACTGGACCTGCACATTAGAGGTTAATTTCTGGTAGGCTGGGAAAAGAGTCATTGGATAAGAACCGGAGTTTCAGATAATATACATGAATACAAACATGAATAAACTACATCCACAAGAAACTAAGTTTCAAATCTGGTAATGGATATGATCCAAACTTTTCTTTTTGAATATGTAGGGAGCAATTCTGGTAAAGAATGTTCAACATGTTGAAAAAAGCCAACTCCTACTGAGGAAGCGAGCATCATTCTCAGAAGTGAAAATGATACCTATCTTCTCTGAGGAGTGGTGACTCAATGAACAAGACAAGACCGTGGTAATGTAGGTGTGGCGGGCTGTCAGTTACAGGTGTGCATGGGATATAACGTTTTCCAAATGACATGGGGAGGTGGCAACAGGCAATTTGCCATGGCAAAATTGACATGGCCTGTCTTTATTATTTGTATCTAACAGTAGCTATAAAATCCAGTTTTGATACCACAGGACAAGAAATGCATCATATTTCAACTTTTATATAAGTCATTTCTCATTTCCATAAGAATTTATGCTTTCTCAAATTTCCAAGAATTACTAGTATATTTTATTTTATATAGTTTCTCTTCCTCCTGAGTTTCTAGAATGTAATATACATTCTTGTGTATGTTCGGGGGAAGGGATTACTATATGTTATAAATTAGAAATGGGGAAACTTGTCACCCTCTCCATTTTATCTCCAGGTGCTTTTGAGCAGGACAGAAGTAGAAGAAAAAATGTCTAATTTTGTCTCTCATATTGGTAAGAAGAGCTGAAAGCAAGAACAAAGAAACCAAATTTATGTTAGATGATCCAGCAACTAGAAAAAAGCACTTATATTTGGCACTTTTAGAAATGCTAGGATACAACCAAAGATTTCAATGCAAATTGATAAACACAAATATAGCAATGAAGTCTTAGCAACCTGTCATCTGCCTTTATTTTTAAGCAGCACAGTGTATAGTTTAAATTGATGTATGTGCACACACAAATTTCTATCATAAGAAAAATGATAAAAGTTAGTGGACATGATCTCTTCTAGCTTGTATTTTTAAATTATTATGAAAGTCCATTAGTAAACATAAAATGAATTCCTCTCAGGTGAACCATCTGGTTCCAGTAGATGGGTCAGTTAGTACTTTGAAGGCAAACTTGGCTAGAGATGTCTATGGTGAGAAAATACAAAAAAATAAAAGAATTATTTATTTTATAGAAAATTTATCTGACCTCTTGGATATGAATTTTAAATAAGGAGAGTCAGAAAGGCTGTTTTGCTTTTTTAAATAACAACACAAAAATCACCTGCAGATCTATAAAACTATATGGCTATGTTATTTTTGATTCCTTGGCCATTTACAAAAAAACTTCAAAAACAACTAATGTTTTTGGTGGTAACTATAAAAAAAAATCAGATTTTGACAATAAGATTCACTTGGCAAATTATCTACAACAGGTGTGTGTGTTGTCTTTGCATTCTAATTATTTAGCCATTTCTGGCTGGTAGACCATTCCTGTGGGGAAAATTTGCAATATTGCTTCATGCCTGCATAGGCATATTCCTCTGTCATTTGTACACTTATATTTGAGTTAGCATATTAAAAGTGTCTTTTGCAAGGAAAAACTCAATTATGGAAAATTTGGGCAGATTTACTACCAAATTAAATTTGCAGCAAATAAATAACACCTTAAAAGCATTGGTGATAATGTAAATGTATCTAAAATTTTGGAAATAACAGGTATTTTTAACAACTAAAATGCTTTGAAATTTTGCATCTTAGTTGAATTAGTTACCAAATGATTTAAATTATGTATGTGTGTCTGCCCAGATTTAATTCTTTTGAACAAGTCTTTATAAAACCTGTCTTGTCTATAGGACTCATTTGGTTAGCATATATCATATTATTACATTGCATTGTTTTTTTATTCAGTTTTCTAATTTGCCTGGGAAGCTATCTAGATGGACTAAAAGGAGAATTGTTTGTATTCTGACCTCCTCTACTACAGGTAGGACGAATTCCCCAAAGTGCAATTGTCTTTAGTTTAGGGACATTTTTATTAAGCATAACAAGATATTCCTGTCAAATATACAAAGAGCGAAATTCTGTGGTTACTACTCCTTCTTCAGCTCCTACCTTCACAGCCTGACAGCAGAATTAACTAACTACACCCAATCAAGCCGTATTTAAGAAAGAGAAAGGAATGAGTTTGGTGGCAACCACCTGGAGCAAACTATCAGGATTTTCTAACCATAAGAAAACCTCATATTTTGAGATAAATGGAGATCTTAAGAATACAAATTTCAGATATATCATGTACAGGAACAAATTCCCTATGAAGAATGTTATCCTTATGTATATCCAAAATAGACCAATAAATGTTTTGGTTCAAGAAAAGAATACATACTTTAGAAAAAAAATTAGACATATCTGGAATGTCACTTCTCTCCCACAAAATTTTGGTAAATCCAAGTTTATCATAATTTTAAAGCTCCAGTGACATATTAGCAAGAGTACAGTTTTTTGTTGTTTGTTTTTAAGGAAGTTAAACAGGAAACAGGGAACAAACATATTGCATACGTAACTAAATTGGGCCCAATTAATGTGCTTGCCCCTCAGTTTTCTCATTTGTAAAATAGAGATAAGAACAGCATCACTTCTCAATATAATACATCAAAACAGTGATGTAGGCAAAAGAATACGTAAATATTATCTCTTAACTCCCCTATTATCTTGGTTGCAGGCTATCATGTAAATTAGGCTCTTCATTAGTAAATTGCAAACTACAGACTATATATATTGTCAAATGAACGTTAAGTCTCTTCTTGTTGTTAGGAGTGGGTAGAATATCTATTGCTTGCTTACAAATAAAAATTCTTGACCAATAATTCTTATGCTTCCCCAGACCTCTTTATTTTCTTTATAATTATGACATTTAATACTAACCTCTCCACATTTGTTTTTGGTTTTGGTTTTTGGCGACAGGGTCTCACTATGTAGTTGAGACTGACCTGGAACTCACTATGTAGCCCAAGCTGGTCTTGAACTCACAGCGATCCTTCTGCTGCAGCCTCCCAAGTGCTGGGATTACAGGAGCGCGCCACCACGCCTAGCTACCAACCTCTCCATATTTGATCCTAGTCCTTTATTTATCATGTTTAAGTAGCACAAGCCACCCTAAGAGAAATAATTTTAACACTTTTAATTTGTATAGTACTTCAGCGTTCATAATGTATTTCAACCTGCACTGTCTTTTGTGATACCGAAAAACCTCCTATAAAGTTAAATTATCAATATCTCCTCTGAGAGGTGCAGAGATAGACTTTGGAATTTTCTCAGTGACCAAGCTAATGTGTAACCCACATCTGTTTGAACCCAGAACTCTTCTGTTGTGTCTTACCTCACTGCTACCTCATGCTGATGTCTGATTATGACACGATCTTGCAGATGTTTTTAAACTTGCAGACTTATTAGTGAGTGGTTCTTCACAACCTTGTATCTCCTCTATTCCCACCTACACTTTTTAAAACCATGTAGTTTTTGGGACAGGGCCCATTGAGTTCAAAACCACTTTTGAATAGCACATATCCTCTTTTTGTTTGTTTGTTTTTGTTTTTTTTTACTAGGGCTCGAACTCCGGACCCTGCACTTGCGGAAACAGGTGGCAGAACCACTGAGCTAAATCCCCGACCCCCACATATCCTCTGCTAGCACCATTCTGAGATCCTTCTCCTCGCCTGTTTTCACTCCAAATTAACCTGTCAAATATCCACTTACTCTTTGCCTTTACTGGGAGCCCTTGCTACACAAAGCACACGGCAAGAAAACTAAGTAGCTTCCCTCCTCCTCATACAGTTTTTCTTCTTTCTCAGATTTGTGGATCCCTTTTCCCTGGACACAGTAGCGCAACCTTGTCTGTTTTCCTTGACTTTCTGCGAGTCTTCAGTCCACGATCCTCTGTGGTGAAACTTCTTTTTTAAAATAAAATCTTTATAGAAACCATATATGGGCTGTTGTGAAGTCAGTCATTACCTTAATTGAAGTCCTTGTTACAGGACTCTGCTTTCTGTAAAAGCTGTCTTTTTCTGTAACATTACCTTTCTTGATCTGTTTTTGTTCTGCCATTCTCAGTATCCTTTCCTTTCGAGCTGATTTGCACTTATGCCCAGTGGCAGCTGCCTTTGTATTGTGGCATTGGCTCCCTGGGTTGCTCTGTTTCACAGACCTGATACACGCCAAGGGTGGGAATTTTTGTCTTCAACTCATTTTTTCTCTTCTTTCAAAACCTATCACATCCCAGGCCATTCTTTTGCCATAAGGTTGCATTTGAAACAAGACGCAGATCATCTTTATTTAGCTGAATCACTAGCAAGAACTTCCTATATGTCCAAAGGGAGCACATCTTATTCAACAGTGAACTCTATTTTTACCACACAGACTGACACCCTCTCCTACAACACAATTGCAGTTAATGGCAGTACTATTCCTCTGGAATTATAAGTACAAAAAAAAGCTTGTTTTGATGTTTTCCTCCTTCTTGTGATCTACAGTTACAAAGTTCTACCATTACCTTCTTAAAGAGCAGTTAAAGAGATGCCAGAGGTGTAGACTGATGGTTTTAATACCTGCAGGTCACCGAGACAGTATGCCCCTGGGAAAAGCCCTACTTGACCACAGTTGGGAAGACGTACAAGGAAGCTACAAGTTATACAAAATGAAAAAGGAAAATGATATTTTCTCAGATCCACACATTCTTTTGCAAGTCATTCCATTGTCCAGGCTCTTATCACAGATAAGATTGCTTTAGTGTTTTTATTGAAAAAGGAAAAATAAAGCAGTGCAGAATAAATATTATTGCAATGATGTGAGATTATTAACCAATATCCTTTTATTTTAATATTATGCCATACGGTGATATAGGATTGCTATTGCCCAAATTTCACAGACAAGAAAATGGAAATTTACAGTAGTTAAGTAAACTTCTCATGACAGTTTAAACTAGATTCATCAAATTTAAACTTTTGTCCTGTCTACTTTGTTATGCTGGTTCCTAGCTTGTATATCTAAATCTGGTGGAAACTCTTCAGAGTAAAACTATTCTCATTGCGAACTAGAAGTGATGGCAAAATGCTTATGCTATTAAATCGAAAATCAGTTTTCAAGGCCACCTAACCACAAACACTATTTCAACTATCTAGCTTTACCACCTTCTTATATGTGCTCCTAATTCTTCTAAACTAGTCTCACTCTCCTGCATATTCAGGACAAGGTTTCCCAACTTGGGGCATTCATCTATACTGTTTTTCTTCCAGAAAGTTTCTATGTTTTTTCTTTCCTATGCTAGTCCTTTTCATCATTTAAAATGTGTTGTTTTCATTTTACAAGGCCATGTATATAAGAATATGTTTATCTAAACATATGACTTCTCTGAGTGAGACAAAGAGTATGGATGTGTGTATGTATTTGTGTGTAAACATGTTCTTAAATGGAGAAGCTCAGCCAAGTGTGGTAGCACACATCTGTAATCCCCACACTCGGGAAGTTATGACAGGAAGATCACTGTGAGGGCAAGATTAGCCCTGGACCACACAATGAGCTCAAAGCCAGCCTGAACTACATAATGAGACACTGTCTCATAAAAAAGAAAAAAAGGAAGAAAGGGAGGAAGGGAGGGAGGAGAGGAGAGAGAGAGAGAGAGAGAGAGAGAGAGAGAGGAAGAAAGAACCAAGACCTGGCATGTAAAAGGTACAAGATCCCAGTAATGAATGCAACTGTACTTTCTACCTAGAATGAACCAATAAATTAAATTAAAAATAAAAAAAGAAAGAAAGAAGGCAATCACATACTCATATTTTTAGCCCTTATTTTAATGGGTAGTACTGCAAAGACATAGAGTGAGACATTGCATTCAATACATTATATGCCACTTTTATGGAAAAACACAGTCCTATACAGTGGGAATTATATCAGAAAATTTGTATATTATTAAGAACAGAATATTACTCAATGTGATCATTTTCTTTTTGTGAATTCTTCATTTTTATAATCTTTCATTTTTTGTATCCTATTTTTCCAGCTTTCTTGCTAATTCTTAGAAGGTACTATCATATGTATCCTTTTTTCTCCATGAAGCTAAGATCACTGTTGAACTGATAATAGTTTTCAGGATAACAAAGTAGAAGGATCCAAGTAATAGACTATAGATTCCAAAGGATAAATGTCACCACACCCTATATTAACATTTCATGACTTCTTGCTAGCCAATTTTAGAAAAGAGGCCACATGCACCAAAGGTGTTGAAAAAATAGTCAAAATGTTTACATTTAAAAAGAATGCCAAATATATTTCCTTCCGAAAGATATTTGTAACCAAGTTCTCACATGCCCAAATTGATAAAGAGCTATATATATATATATATAGTTATGTTTCTTTGTTCTATTATCACCTTCTAGCCACAAACCAGTGGGCAAATTCTTATAGTGGCATAAACATATTTTATTTTACTTAAAAGAAGGGAGAAAAATCTACACTTGAAAGAGTCTCAGAAAAGCCTGTTTGAAAGTGTGTGTAAATTTGAGTTTGTATGAGGTGACTCTGCAGAAGATTTAAGATAGTAGGGTCCTGTTCCAGGTTCAATGTTGTCAATAAGTGGAAATATGATCAGTTTAAGTGAGACTACTCTGATTGGTTTCTTACTATTACCTAAAAGGCAGGAGGAATAAATTGAGGCTATAGATGTAATTGGCAAAGATGCAGCAGGCATTCGTAGAGTTCAGAATCAGGAAGTTTGGTCTTTTTTGCAGTTTACATAGAGATTGTAATATCTGTGTTGAGACATGGTATGGAATGGTCATGCTTTGGTTTTAGTTCTTGTCAGGGTCACAGAATCGCTTCTTCTGATGTTGATATTGCTGTGAAATTGTGTTCGACAGCCTTAGAATTTTAGTTTATGCAAGGACACAGAGACAATTAAAAAAGGATGACGGGAATCTAGGTCTTACGTACCAACTCAGGGCTCTTGTCCCTCCTCGATGCTGCCCTCTGTATCAGGACAATGAGAAAGACAAGCAGCCTCTGGTACCTAGGAGATGGCCTCACAACTGGCCTGGACAGTGGTCTCCTTTATTTACCTAAAATAGAACTTTAAGCTTTGTAAGGCAGAAACCAACAGAACTTCTAAAAGAAAAAGAGAAATCCACAGTAATGGTTGGAGTTCAAAACTTTTCTCTAAACTAACAGAACAAGTAGACAGAAAATCAGTGTGCTTAAAAGAGATTTGAACAACCTTTTGGTAATTGACATTTACAAAACTCTTTACTAGACAGGAGCAGAATGTACATTTTTTTTAAAGCAGTGGTTGGCAAACTTTTTATCTGGAAAAGGGGGTGAATGAAATATTTTTGGCTTTACAGGCTATTATCCCATCTATCACAGTGACTTCACTCTGACTTAGTAACACAGAAGCAGCCTAGGAAAATAATGAATGAGTCTGTGTATCTATAGAACTTTAATTAAATTATACAATGTAGGCTAGACACACCCTGTGAGTTATAGTATGCTAATCTCTTTTTTCAAAGACTGGATAGCCTATTTAACAAGTTAATTTATAGGCAGGCTCAAATCTAAATAAATTTAAAAGTACAAAATCATGCAAAATGTGTTACCTACCACTGTGAAACTAAGCAGTAAGGAAAGAAAAATGATGAAATGTACAAAGACTTGGAGATTAAACCATATATTTCTAAATAATCCACCAATCAAGGAAGAAATTAAAAGATAAATGAAAAGATATCTTCAACCAAAACAAAATTTTGAGGCGGAAAGTAGATAAATTCTTAGATGCAAATACACAGTGAGATATCCTAGTACCACAAATGAAGAAAATTCCCACACAATTATCTTAGCCAGAAAGTAAAATCTTTCTATTAAAGAGTTAGAGTACAGTTTTAGGCTTCAAGCCATGTGATATCTGTCAGAAATACTCAACCCTAATACTGTACTAAAAAAAAAAGCAATAATAAAGACAATATCTGACAAGTGACTGCATTCTAGTAAATTCTTACTTACACAGGCAGGAGGCTAATCTATGGCTGTAGTTTGCACACCTTTGTCTGGGCTTTAATTTTTTAAAACAATTAGAAAATGAGAGTATTCTTTCTTCAAAATCAAAGAAATAAGGAAATAAATAATAAAATACAATGGTTAAGTATCAACAAATGGGTAGTAAACAAGAAAAAATTATGAAGCCAAGTTTATTTTCTTGAAAAGATAAATAAAACTGTTAAATGTCTAGCTATATAGCTCAAAGAATGAACTGTAGGTCAAATAAATTACTGCATTAATAAAGTAAAGGGGAATGTGAATGATGATCCCACAGATATTAAAATGTTATAGAGCACTTATGCTAAAAAATTTGGTAAATTAGATAAAACAGACTACCTAAAAAGACTCAACTACCAATAAATTGCTGCATTATCAAAATGGGGCCACAAAAAAAAAAATCATGCTTTGATAGCTCCACAAGTGAATTCAGCCAAACACTTAGGAATAAACATAGTAAATTTAATATAAACTATTTTGTAACTTTTCCAGATTTCTCAATTCATTTTATGAGACCAGAATTGCCTTTATATCAAAACTAAATGAGAAAAATAAACCATAAAACAAAATTTATTCTGTACATAGATAAAACGTTCTCAACAAAATTAATTTAGTAAAACAATATATTACAACAGTAGTATATCATAATCAAGTGGAGTTTACTTATCTACTATAAACTTGAGAATTTAACATTCAAAACAACCAGTTTAATTCCTCACATTAACAAATTGAAATAGAAAAGTCATTTGAGGAACGTGTATAGATCTATAAAAAGCATTTGGAAATGTTTAATAGCTTTTGTGATTAAAATATATACTGTTAAGAAAACTATGACTAAAGTGATCTCCCTCAACATGTTAAAATTCATCATTAAAGAAAACCTGTAGTTAGCATCATACCTTAATGGTAACTACAAATAATACATTAATTTCCAAGATCAGAATGAAAGCAAAATTTCCACTCCAAGTATATATAATTGAGTAAGGAAAATACCAGCCTGTATTACAAGGCAAAATAAAATGTATAATATGGAAATAAAGAAGTAAAATCCTCTTTATAGATGGCATGATCTATCTAAAGTCTTAAGAATAATTACAACAAAAAATCCTATTAAATACAATAATTGTGCACCAAAGGGGCTAAAGCCGTAGGGAAAATGGGAAGGGTACGGGAAAGCTAATAAGGGGAAACAAAAAAATATGAGAAAGTGAAAAAAATGGAAATGAAGTGTTTGTAAAGGGGGAGGGGAGGAGAGGTGAAGAGAGGGCAGGGACAAGAGAAACAAATGAGAACCAAGACCTGTCATGTAAAGGTACAAGATCCAATGATGAATGTAACTGTACTGTATACCTAAAATGTACCAGTAAACTGAATGAGGAAAAAAAATTTGATTGCACTTCTAAATATTACTAGTAAGTAATCAGAATTTTTTTACATAAGCATGCAAAAATAAAATACATACAAATGAATCTAACAAAATTACCAAGCCCTATGCAATGAAAATTACAAAAGCTTGCCAAGAGAAATTAATGATTCCAAGATAAAGTGTTATGCACTGTGCTTATCGATCAGAAGATTCAATTTTGTTACCAATATTATTAAGATAGTATGGTAATACTAAGAATCCATATTATTAAGATATATTATGTATGTATTTCTAATATTTAATGTACTCTGCAGGTTGAATCAGTTTCTAAGCAAATCTCAGAAATTTTTGTTAACATCAGAAATAAAAAGTTGAACTTTACATTTTCATGGAAATGTAAAATACTCAGCCCAAACAATCTTTGGCAACAGAAGAAATGTAGGAAGACTTACACAACCTAACTTCAAAAAATACCAAAAACTTGCAGTAAGCATTAAACTGTGACATTAATGTAAATATTGACATGTAGATTTATAAAAATAACAAAATCTAGAAATAGACTCACACATCAAAGATCAATAAAATTTAAGTGGAGAAGCTTTTATGGATTAATAAAGACATCAAAACCTACATAAGTCATCTGACACGATTTTAAAGTCTTCTGGATATGGTTAATTTTATTTTTTCCTGTACCTTGGATTGAACTCAGAACCTTGTGCTTGCCAGGCAGATGCAGAGCCACTAAACTACATCCCCAGCCCCTATTACTGTTGTTATTCTAATAATTAGCACCAACAAATTTATACCTTGTGCCATTGAGTCAATGTGTCTGAGTTCAAATCCTGGGTCCACTGCTCATTGGTTGTGTAACTAAGCCATGGTTTTCTCACCTAATAAATGGAAGGCATAATAGTGATCAATGCTGCATGCAGTCATGTTTAAGATAAAATGAGTTAACACATATAAAGTGCTTAAATACAAGAGGCTGAGCCATAGTAAGAATTCAAATGTTAGCTGCTGTTATTAATTTGACTGATTTAAAATAAAAACAGGAGACTGATACCAGCAGTTCATACACTGAAGGAACAGAGAATGTATAGATAATGAATTATCCAAAACATATACAACAAAAATAAGAAATCCAATTGTTTTAATATTGTAAAACATGTTGATAGAACTAATAACATTTAACAAGAAAATCTTTAAGTTTTGATGTAACTAAAATATTGTTTCAAAAAATAAATGAAAACAAAATATAGAATGTTTTTTAGATTATGTTATCCTTTCTTTCACACATAGTTCGACCTGACTGTACTAATTAAAATGCATCTCACTTTTTCTTATACCTAAGCTGTTTGCAATTCATGTATAACCCAGAGTAATTGAAACAGAATATTTATATAAGTGAAATCGTGTCTCTCAACTTTACAAGCAACCAACTAATTAGTGCTAGATTACTGCTCTTGATAAAAATCCTGAACATTATTTACACCTGCTTAAGAATCATATTGTGGGAAAGATATGAAGTAGGACACATAGTCATATATAGCCTGACAAATCATAGCATTTATGGAAATTCATCAAAATTGGTTTTTATTAAGTAAACTATTTTATTTTCAATTAAGACAAAGCTAGTAGCTTTAATTTGTAGCCAAAGATGATATCAGTGGTCTGAAATCATGAGGTAAAATGTACCCCCTGAATAAGTATGCACATGTGTTCATTACTTTTCTTGTACATTTTGGGTATGGTATTATGAATTAACATTCATTTTAGCTATGTCTACTCTTGTTGGCAATGATGACTTTCTTGTTATCTTTCTGTCAGTATATTTTTTCAAGCTTTTAAATCCTTTCTTCTATTTATATAATATTGGTGTATATTATCATATGATTAGACAAAGACAAATTGCCACTTTGAATCGGGCCTTCCCAAGCAGGTAGATTATTCCACATTTATCTCTTTTTGCCCATAATAAAGATCTTGGAACTAAGAAGCATGGAACAAAGCTATTCTCAACCCTTCATCACAAATCATTTATTCATTTATTTAAAAAACTGTTGATTACTTACCATGTTGGCAACCTTTCTTGGTCTAGGGAATAAAGGATCAAGCAATGCCAACAGAAATCTCTACCTTTATGTAACATTTTATATTTGGACAGATGTATTGTTTTCTTAAATAAGAAGCACAATAAACACTGTGGTGTGTTACAGAGTAATGTGTGTTCGAGAGAAAAACTAAATCACAGAAACAGGATATGAAATTTTGGAAAGTTACATTAATGTCACCTAAATTTCATGGAATTTTAGTATTCCTATAATAGAAACAGGGCCAATATGATTGTCATATTGATAAATTTTTAAAATTAAGCAAGAATATTTAAAAGCAAGAACAAAAATTTTAAACCGATATTATTTTTCTATCATAATGAATACTTTGCAACTTATTTTAGGCTGAATATAATTACCTTTACATTCATGAGACATCTCTAACCTCTGTAATTTGATTACAAAAGAAACTATATATATATATATATATATATATATATATATACACCTAATATTTAGTATTAGTGAAGACCCATTTGTGCAGAAAATTTTTCCATTTTGTAGTACATTAACTTCCCATCAATGGCATTCAGTGTCCCTTGGAAAGTTGCAATCAAAGGTAATGAATATACAGCCGGAGATTTAGTGCAATGGCACCGCACCTGCCTCACAAGTGCAAGGTCCTTAGCTTGATCCCTGGTACCAAAAAGAAAAAGCTAATGAGTGTAGTTATTCTAGGCCTCACATGCCTGCTGGTATAAGTCATACAAGTTTAACTACAGTTAATGTGATATTATTTGTTCCTAAATTTCACAAATATTCTAACATCACGAAGAAACTCTCTTTACTCTGACATAAACATATCTTGGAAATGCCTCGAGGAATTTTACATGAGCTTAGAAACAGTCTATACCGTGTCCTACAACTTGGCCGCTACTTCGTAGATGCCCGGTACTGTGAAATGATTCAAGACACTCATCTCTCATTGTTCTATAATTTTCAGTAAGAAGAGTGGACAGTTGTTAATCAGCAACTTGAAAAATTTGTGAAATATTTAATTTTTGTACACTTCCAAGCTTTATTGAATTTCTTCTGTTGTTTTACAAGTCACTTCACTAAGTCTAAAATGCTCTGCTTTAAGAAAACAGTTCTACCGGAGAACGAACATCAAATTCCAAGTGGCAAATTACAATTACAAAGTGTGAAAAGATTATTTACAAGGAAAGTTCTCCTACTTCTCTTGTGACTAAAGCTTCTGCAGACTTAGGAGGGAAATTTGCAGTGAAAAAAATGTTAAATACTAGCTGGATGTGTGATAAGAGGCATATCTGGGCTTACGCCTTGACTACAATGGTGCAAGAAAGATAACAGAGGCCTTTAAGATCATATATGGCTATAAAACCTGAGGAAAACCTCTCCTTTCCCATAGAAAGTCCTGAGGAGATACTGGAAGGAATTTTCTTCACCTCATGATAGAGGAGTATTAGAGGTGAGATGAACATTCATGGTCCAAAAGCCATAACTATCTGTGAAGGATGACCTTGAAGCATAGTCTAACATTTATTGCCTTGAGAAGTTCATAACATGAGCCAAAGTCTTAAGGCTTTCTGTGTCTTCAAAATGAGCAGCAGAAGGCACTCTCCACCAAATGTTCAGAGACCAGGGAGGAAGACACAGATGCCTCTGCAGAGACAGCAGTACAATGACCCTGATTAATTCCCTTTAATATATATATAAGCATCAAATGACTGTGGACAATAAGCTTTTATTTAGCTCACTTGTGATTATGATGCTATATAATTCTCCACATGTACCCTCGGGGTATATGTACATCTCATCTCCAGCATTGCTCTGATAAATCCTTGGAGAAGGACAAAGTTTACTCAGAAATCACTGCTTATCTCAAATTTACTAAATTGTTTTCTGCCATCAAATGTTAGCACAAAATTTCTTTGATATTGAACCTGAGAAAAATAATTACTTGTATGTCTGAATTCATGGTCAGAAAATCTAACCCTGTACGTGGCTTTTATAGTGCAGAGTTGTGTTGGCATCTCAATACCATCAGTTACTGGGTGCACATTGACTCTGTGTCTCTCAGGGCTCTCCTCAAATGACAACTTCTTAGACATCTCTCCTTTAGCTCTCTATAAAGATAACTTCCCTATCACTATCGCATTTTGCTTATTTTCTTCTCCATAGCCCTTACTTGTATGTAATGCTATAGATTTATTTATTCACATGCTGTCAGTTGCCACTACAGAAATAAACTCTTGGAGAACATGGATTTTGTGCTGTTCTCTGTGATACATCTAGAGCTCAGAAAAAATTTCTGGGACAGAAAAGGATTCCAATGGATAAGTATAGAATGAATATATATATACACACACACACATACATATACATATATATGTATGTGTGTGTGTATAATTTGCATATGGTATAGTTAGATTTTTATATCAAATATATGTACAATATATATTTATATGTGAAATATAAATATACAATATGTATTTTGATAGTGTACTATGTGAGGTGTATTTTTTCTCTTCTATTATTTCTCTTTAAAAATTAATATCATAAATGTTATAGGTTGTATCGTAATAATCCTAAAGTGAAAATTTTATAGCACCTTGTAGAAGGCAGAGTCATGTTTTTGGTCCTGGTTCTGAAATGATAAAAATAATAAAGAGTTTGAAGATATTACCTTAGAAGTATTATTTTCCCATTTCATAACTTTACCTAATCTTGACCTTGCATGCAAAACTCCCCATTTGAAGATGCTAATTTATTTATATATATTTTCAGAGGATGAAAGAAGGGAAACATCAAATGTTTTAAAGTTTCATTGGATATTAGATTTTTATTCTGACAGAAAGATGTTTGTGTTAATATAATTATTCTTTTTACATTCTTTCATGTCATCATAAGTAATCCACACAAGGTCCTTCTAGTTAACCATTTATCTGAGTCTGTGTGCTGCCTTCTATCCTGATTCTGCACTCCTACTCCTCAAACTTGACTTACATAAAGTGTTGATATATATATATATATGTATTTTCATTTTATGCTTTCTGAAAACATGTGCATTCATGTATTAAATAGATGCTTTCTAACAAACTTATACAATATTTTGTTATACATATAAACTTGTTATATTCAGCTATATACCATTCAGACTAGACAAGTTGCACATATCTTTGCCATTTTCAAACACTGAATAGTACTCTATGTGTTTTTATTGCAAGCACCACATCTCTTTAATTTACTTTTTACATTAAATTTTAATTTATTACTTTATAATTTATAATTAATTTATAATTTTATGTCAAGTTCCAAACAGAAAAGATTGCACTTATAATTTATTGTGTCTCCATGAAATGCTACATCATTTAAGGCAGTCTAAACTAGTGTTTCCCTTGATAGTTTTGTCTTTGGTTGAATTTAGTTTATGATGCTTTTCAAGCAACACTTAATATTCTAAGTTAAATAGAAAATATGAATAATTATCTTTCATATTGGCCAGAAAAATTCATACACTTTTGTGTCCATACTTACATGCAGTCCAATGTCTTTTCAAAAGGACAAAAGGACCTGGTGAGCCTTCTCCTACTGTGAAGGACAAAAACCCAAGATAGTGTACTCTGACACAAAGTGCACTTCTTTGCCAATCTCTCAAATGTCACTTTGTGAGCAGCCTGCTGGGCTCGGCTTAGAGCTATGGTGCCAAGACTGCTAATAAAAAGAATAAAGGTTAATGAAGGCATTGGGTTATTTATTATCTTGAATAAAATAGGTTAGGTTTTATCTGGATGGTTTGTTCAAGGCATAAGGTCTTGCCTTTGATTTTTAACTTTGTTTTATTCTTTTCTGTAGGCTTTGAATTTTAATGATTTTGCTGGGATACAATCTTCCCATTCTATTATATATGCAATTATATTACAAAAATGAATGGAGATATCATAGATATTGAAATATGCCTGACACACTTGAAAATAAAATAACAAATCCTTTAGAAAATTCAGTTTGCAATTCAGTAAGACAGGATCTTATATAGTAGCAACATCTTTTGCTGCTCATAAATGATTTACTTAAAAAATAAATCTAAACATTTGACTTTGAAATAATAACATACAGAGAAACTGCAATATTTTTAAAATTTGTATTAGTACATGTCTGAAGTGCATAATGATTACATGTATTATGGAAAGTTTGTGAATCTACATAACACATTTTAATTCTTTTTTCATCCCCCACGCCCCCCATGCTTCTCTGCTCCTTCCAATTCTTGGCTCCTTTCTCATTTGCAAAAGCTCTATTTCCATTTTGTTTTCTCCATTCCTTTTTCTATTCTCCCTCTTTTCCCCTCCCTCCAATTCATGTTCTCTTTCCCATTTGCAAAAGATGCCCCGACTTTCTATTATGTGTCTATGTCTTATTTCAATTGCACACTTCAAATTTGAGTGAGGCACTGCAATTTTTTTAAATGAAACAAATTCTGCAATAAAACTGTTCTTTTCTTCCAACTGATGGAATGAAAAATACTAGAAGTAAGTCATATTTCATAGCAAGGCTCTCTTCTGACAGATTTGGAGTCCTCTGAGAATTCACATTCTATTCAGCCATCTACTGGAGATAACTAACAGTGTGAAGTATAAAAAAAGATTTAGTTTTGTGCTTTCAACCAGAATCAGAATTGCCAAAATGAATATATACATTGTTTGCAACTTTACTTTTGTTGTGGTAAAGTCTATAACTGTATAAATCATCTGTAACACCAAAAATTTATACTTAATATGTGACCATCTTTCAAATTACCAGTAGCTATTCTTCATATGATAGAAAAACTTATTAAAAATAATGTATTTCTCTTTTTATTACTTTGCAAATTCTTGGCTAGAAAAAATTCTGATATATTTATGTCCTGGATGTGAAACTTTCTATTAATTTCTGTGTTTTCAGTTGTCTTGGGTCAACTTGTCTTGTACTAAGACTCTCAATCTACGAAACCATTTCTTCTTGATTAAAATATGAAGAGTTTAATTATCTGCTAAAACTATCCTTACTAAAATTGCTCAAGCTACTCATTAGACAAATATCGTTTGATGCCTAATATGTGCCAGTCATTGTTCTAACACTGAGGATATAGCGATAATTTCTTCAAGATTTTTTATATGTTGAATCAGAAATACTAAAATTCATGTGCAAAACAATATTTCTCTAAAATGTCATAAATACTTTACAGAAAATACACGTTGCTAAACAAAGCAAAACATGTTTTTAGGTAAGATAAATTCAGTTTATGATGGTTCATAAAAAGAATTTAGTGCTCTAGTGAGGTGGATTGGAGACTATGGCAATAATTAGAAATACTTGCATACAATTCCTGTTCTCTTCCAAGAACTATTCTTTAAAATGTCCCAGAAAACTCTGAGCAATGACTCTTCATAGGAACCCATGGTTTCCTCAGGCCAGTAAAATATGAATGGAAGGGATATATTTAGGCAACACTTTTAGGGTTTTTCTTTTATTCGCTTTCGCTTCACTATGTCTTTACATACATATTTACTGTAACTGGTCAAAATCAGATGCAACTATACAAACTAAATCATTCTCTTTTATCTTCCTGGTGTGATACTGATTCTGGCTCTAAGAACATCTGCAGCATAAAAAAAATATTCCAAATTATTTTTATTATAAAAATAGTAAAGTCCAAGATAGTAGATACAGTACAGTCTAATTAGGTAAATGTACCCTAACATATGATTTTATACAGTAAATTATAATAAATTTTCTGTTTGAAAGGATTAAGAGTGCCACTTATTCCATGTGAAATATTACACCCAAGTTTATGCCTATACCTAGTTCATTAGTGTTCCCAGAAGGAAATCTCCTAATGCTGTCTTGAGTCACACGCTAGAAACATTATTTAAGCTTCTCTATGCAGTATTTTGTGACCTTACTCAACATTTCTTTTAGCTTTGGCTTCTTCATTTTTAAAAATGTTATTTATCAATATGCACAAAATCAGCAGATGTAATAATACTACCAAGAATACTGAAAGTATTTATCTTACAGAAGTATCATGGGAAATAATCAAATGAAGCGGTTTATCATTTTGCACATTTTAAATCTTCAATATGTTACTTTTCCAAAAAGAAAAAATTGATTTTTTTCACAATATTTCATTGTCTGGATTAACAATTTTCATTGGCTGACAGTCTAACAAAAGAGGTACTTTTATTTTTATTTGTCTGTTCTTTAGTTTGGGGATTTTTTAAAACAGGGTCGCACTATGTAGTTGAGACTGACCTGAAACTCAATATGTATTCCAGGCTGGTCTCAAACTCACAGCGATCCTCCTGCCTCAGCCTCCCAAGTACTGGGATTATAGGCGTGCACCACCAGGCCCAACAGTACTTTTATTTTTAGAAAAAAAATTGTCATTAGATAGCCTAATAGTTCAATATGTGATTTTTTGGGGGCCAGGGATTTAGCTTAGTGGTTCCACTGCTTGCCTTGCAAGTGCAAGGACCAAATTTGATCCATGGCACAAAAAAAAAAAAAAAAAAAAATATGTGATTTTTCGTTACTGTTGTAAGAAACAGCTGGGGTAGAGAAAAACAAAAGAAGTCTCTGTAAAACTGGATATTTGCCTTCCACCCTGAAAAAAAAAATCACTCTGGAATAAATGGCTTTCGATTAAAGCTAAAATTGAGTTTTACATTTCATTTGATATTTTATTTTATGAATATTTCTCGTTCTTTTTTAAAATTCATAGTCTCAGAGTTCTCTTTCTACAAAACATACAATTGAAGTGACTACTTCCGATGCTGCTGCTGTTAGAGACTGCAATAAGTTGCAGAATTTAGTACTGAATTTCAATAGTAGCGCATTAATAGCAGCAACGCAGAATGGTAAAGTGGCCTTGTGGTGCTTATCTAGGTAAGCATTTATTTGCCTATTGTAACAATAATGTACACTTTAATGTTCGTTTTAATAGGAGAAAGTATCCATGTATCTATTTCTTGTATCATGTAGGTAAATGATACAGATGATAGATATGTGATGGATATACGAAAGATAGATATATGATAGAAAGAAAGAAATATATTATTTGGTTTTGAGTAGGCTAAAATTTAAGGCAAAAACAAAAAACACTTTGTGACAGCCAAAACTAAACTTTCACAGAATCCTATGAAAAGACTCCTTCTAATTGGGACAATAGTATTTGGTTCACTTATTATTTCAGGAAATATTTATTCAGATAGCAGAGACTCCAGGAACAATGTAAGGAAGTTTTCAGATTTCTTCCAAAACACTTGAGGGGTTTCAGGTGTTGGCAAGTTACAATTCTGATAGGGAAATAAATAAGAAAAAGTTTAATATTGCAAGTATCAGAGGGACAATTCAAGAACATTCAAGTTGCATTCATTTCTACATGCCATTTAGTACTATAGATGTAATGCCTTCCTTTCAGATCAACTTCTCAAGCAGAATTATCATATCTGCTTCCAGTATGAAAGGAAGCTAAGCTTACTAAATGTGAGGACAGACGCAGTGCCTCCACAGCACAGAGACAGGCTCGTTTTCCATTTAGTATAATACCAATAATGCCACTTTCTCAGACAAAAAGCATACTGTCCATTATAAAGACTTGGGTTCCAGAGCTTAAGGTTTCTCTCCTCAACCAACTGCAAGGGCAAAGTGTCATCTTGGCAACTGTCCCATGTGCCCTGGTTATCAGTACTGAAGGGATCAGCACAAATGCTGATATTCTGGTTACTATTATTGCCAGCAGTAATAAAGTCTGCTGAAACCGATCCAAAATTGTCTTATCTTCTGTCAACATGGATGAAACTTTGACAGACTACTCCTGTTCAGTTCCAAGTGAGGTAAAAATCTCAGTGTTCTCGATGCTCTGATGAGTCAGTGAGTCACATGTGTTCAAAGAATAGGAACAAAATGAGTAATTTGAAAAATTTGTTGACTAAAGGGAAGTATAGGCTAGAATTTGTTGAAGAAGGCAGGGTCTAGAGCTTATAGAACCTTTCAAGCCATATTTACAATGTGCTTTTATTTGTACAATGAGAATCAATGAGATACAAAAAATAATAGATTATGAGTCAAAATACTAGAGTGTGTTTAAGTTTTACTTTTTGAAACATATGAAAATGAATAAAGTACAACTTCAGAACATCTATTTACTGGAAAATAACAGAAAAACAGAAACTTACATGGCAATTATAAAACAGATACAGCAAGAGGTGATAGGACAGGGGGAAATTGAATTTCTTGTATACTTTTGGTAAGGAATCAATGAACCAATCACTATGGAATATATAAGAATATTCCTTTTAAAAATTAAAAAAACCCAGATTTACTATATGATCCAAAAGTTCACCTCTGAGCATATCCCAAATAATTGAAAACAGTGTTTTGAAGATATCTTTTGTACATCTATGTCCTTAAAAATATTATCCTAGCCAAAGACAGAAGGAGCCTGTGTTCATTGATTAACGAATGCATAAAAAATGTGGTATATGTAAACACAGTAAACTATTCAGCCTTAAAAAGTAAAATATTCTGACACACGCCCCAGTGTAGATGAATTTTGATGGCATTAGGCTAAGTGAATTAATCAGAGAAGTCAAATGCAAATTAGAATAATGACTATCAGGAATTGGAGAAAAAGAGAATGGAAGTTGGTTGATGTTTATAAATTTCAGTTCTGCAAGATGAGCTACAGAGAATGCTTGGACAATAACTGCTTGATGCAATACCACTAAACTGTATACTTAAAATGGTTAAGATGGAAAATTTTAAGTGTGTTTGCCACAATGTAAAACAAAAATAAAGAAAATAAATAATATCTACTATAGTAGTTTTCTTTACCAAACAACAAAAGTGTTCCTACAATGACTTAGACATAATATTAACCTCTATAGATATCAGTGTATTAGAAAAAAGACTCTCTCAAATAGCCAAAAGAAAAAAACCTAACAAATCACATCCTAATATTAGGAAAAAAATTCGAAATATATACATAATAGCTAAATCATTTCATTAACAAATGTAAAATACAGATGTTGGTCATCTCAAAATGCAATTTTAAAATTAGTTTTAAAGTGGTTGCAAAGCTTTTGGGTCACTTTATGCAGTGCTCAGTATTTATTCCTTAGGTTGTTTTTTAAGTGGTAGCAATGTCCTCTGAGATCCAGGAAATGAGACTGGGAAATAAGGTGATGTCATAAAGATGTCACTGAGCACATTTGAATGGATATTATACGTGAGTGGAACACTTTGGCCTTACAGTTTCTAGGGGTAGGTCTAAATTCAGCTTTTACCCAGTTTAATGAGCCATTCCAAATGCACACATTTAAAAATGTGCAAGCCCTCTTTGGTACTATACATTAAATTATACAGGAGAAAAATTATAATCTCAAGAGAGAAATTAGAGATTAATGTTCTGATTGAAGAAATTACAGCTCAGCACATTGTAAAAACAGGTTTATTGGGAAATAATTGAAACAGCGTAAGCCATAAATGTCCAAAGTGTATAATTTGATAAATTTGACATATGTAGACAGGTGAAAAATGATCTCCAAAGTAAAATAGTGAAAATTATTACTCACCAGTTTTCTCATTTGTAAGTCTTTCTATTTCTTCCCTTCTTGCCCATATATATTCATGCAACTAGTAACCTGATTTTTGTCATTATAGATTAGTTTGCATTTTCTAGAATTTTATATAAATGAAATCATACAGCATACATTCTTTTTGTGTCTGGGTATTCTAAATTAGCATTATTATTTTTAAATTCATGCATGTGATTGCATTTATTCAAAGTTCATATCTTCTGTGTGTGCCTAACTAGTATTTTATTATGTCGATATGCCACAATTTATCACTTCATTCACTTATTATAGAAATTTTATTTGTTCCTCAATTTTTGCTGTTACGAATAAAGCTGTGCTGAATACTCACATGTTCTCTTTTATACGTTCTCATGTTTACATTTCTCTCAAGTAAATATCCAGGAATGGACACCTGAGCTCTATAATAAGGCAGGTAAACATTTTTTTTAAACACCAAACTCATCTCACATTCCCACCAGCCATGTATGAGAGTTGTACATACTTCATGCCATTATTTGGACCTTAAATATCTCCCAAAGGAACTGTGTGTTAAAGGCTAACTCTCCTGCTTTGTCTACTAGGAGGTTGTGAGAATCTTAGGTGGTGGCCTTGTGGGAGATTTTCTAGTTTCTCGGGATGTGCTCAGGCAAGGAGCTAGGGTAGCCCCAGCCTCCTTCTCTTCCTCTTTCAGCTCATGGCCTCAATTGAGAAACTTTGTCCTGTCATATGCTCCCTGCCGTCATGGGCTGCCTCATCCCAGACCCCAGAGCAATAGGCCACCCAACTTTGGGCTCAATCTTCACATTGTGTGCTGCATAAGCTCTTCGTAAGCTGATTATGTCAGGTATTTTTGCAGTGATACAAAGTTGACTGACACATTGAATTTTCTCACAAATCAATCTTTTTCTTTTAGCCATTGTAGTAGGTTTGTAATATTTCATTAAGGTATACTATAAAAGAAACGAAATAGAAGGGACGCAAGGAAAAAAACCTACGTAATTTTAAAATGTATTTTTAAGAAAACTACAGCTTCAAGACACAATCAGTTATCCAAAATCCCAATACCTTTCTACCTCTTCTAAGAAATTCAATCCAAAATTTCAAATGTTTAAAAAACATAAATTGCCTTTAAAATGGGCCCATACTGTGTTTTTCTTATAAATTTGGCCTTGTTTTCACCTGTAAATTGAATCTGCACTTTTGCTCTGTGAAAATAGATTTACAAATTCCAGATTTCCATCCGTAAGAACACATGAATACTCCAGCCCCAGATCCTAATGCGTCTCACTCTGAGTCCATATTCCATACCGTGTATGCATTTCTTTGATTCCATCTAATAAATCCACCTCTGCCTCTCACTGAAGAGTCCTATAGCTCTTTTCAGTGAAAAGTCCAGAATGTATTGTGTGGAAGGGGACTAGTTGAAGTCTCTGTCATCTAATTATTTATTTATTTATTGTACAATTTTTTGAGACAGATCTTCCTTAAAATCATTTCTTAAATTGTCAAAGTTACTACTTCTCACAGATTAAGTCACTATCAGGACACTAAAAGATAAGTAGGGATTTGAGGGTTTTTTTGTTTTGTCTTGTTTTGTTTTGTTTTCAATCTCATCTATAGAAGTTGTTGATCCAGTTAACAAAGTCACGAGAAAGAAATCTGAATAGGATATCTATTTGGAAACACGTTTTAAAATATTCCTAAAATGGAACCTCTGCTAACCCTCTGCTGGGTATCTTGCCAAAAGAATTAAAAGAATCACATCACAGTGATATATGCACACCCATGTTTCTAGTGGCACAGTTTGTAATAGCTAAAACTTGGAAACAGCCCAGTTACCCATCAGTTGGAGACTGGATAAAGAATATGTGTTTTTTCTATAAAATGGAGTACTACTCAGCCATAAATAATGAGAAAATAGAGTCATTCATAGGAAAATGGATGCATATTGAGGCCATACTCTTAAGTGAAATAAATAAGACACATGCGTGTAAATACCAAATAGTTTCTCTGGTGTGAAAAACTAAAAGTATAAATAAGATCCAAATTGTATAATTGACAATGTGAAGTAGGAAGAAAAGGGCTAATGATGTAGGGGAAGTGGGAAGGGTAAGGGAAAGGAAATTAGGGAAAAGAAAAAATATGAGAGAATGAAAAAATGGAAGCAAAGTCTTTGTAAATAAGGGAGGGTGGAGGTGGTAAAGGGAGGGCAGGGGTATGGGGAAAAAACGAGAAGCAAGATCTGTCATGTAAGGGTACAAGATACCAATGATAAATGTAACTGTACTGTATACCTAAAATGTACCAATAAACACAATGAGGACAAAAAATTAAGAGTCATAGCATAGAGTTTCCTACCTGGTCCATTCCAGCATTTTGGTCAGGCCACACCAGACATGTTAGTAAATATATACCTCTTGGAGTCTGCTAGAAGCTAAACAATACTCACCACAGACTGCTAAGATTTTAGTCTACAAATGTATCTAATGAAATGACTCATCACAGCTTATTTAAAAGAAGGTGACTAGTTTGTCCCAGTGCACCATACCCCTGTCAAAGAAGGGTTTCAGATAATTCCAAGGCAAGAAATGGTAATCACAGTAGAAGGATTTTAGAGCAGAAAGGAGAAGGAAAGTCTAAGGAAGTTTGCCCATAAAATGAAAGTGTTACATTCGCAACCATGTTGTGGGCCTGGGGTACGTTTAGGAGGATGCAATGCAGAACTGAGGACCTTCACTCAAGGTAGGCACATCCTACAGCTCTTCAGAGCCACCCATCCAGTGCCAAATGCGGCAGAGGAAGGACAGAGAAATAAAAGGTATACAGGAGAAAGGAAATCATAACTAAAAATTGTACATTTAAGAAGACTATAGCTTCTGGGACCCAGTCAAACTCCCTCAAGGTGATCCATGTTGCATTCACGTGGTTAAATGGGAACCTATCTTTGCAGATCATCCCGCCCCAATTTCTTTAGAAATAAGTCCATAAAGTGGCCTAACTGAAAAATGAAGAGTAGATCCTGAAATAAAGAAACGGGTTGAGAGAATTTAAAGAGCAGAATAGAGAAGGAAAGTCTAAGTAAGTTTGTTCATAAAATGAAAGTGTAATAGGCAAGGCTTAAATTACCTTTCTAAAAAAACTGGGCTTGTACCTATATGGGTATGGGGTGGGGGGCATTTCTCTTAGTTTCTACCCCTCAACAGAAGCATAAATGTCCCTTGTTCCAGAAAATAATCCATTTCTCTCTCTCAAGGGCCCACACTCCATTTATTTGCATGTGTACCCTTTAATTTCTCTCTAATAAAACTGTTCCAATGTCTTCTGCTGGCTAATCCTAAAAATTCTTTCTCCACAACAGGAGTGTGTGAACCTGAAAACATTCTACCAGTTGGGTGTGTTAGTTTCCTCATCCAAACCTCACGGATCTTCTCAGACAGCTGAAAACTTTCAATTTTCCCCTAGCTCGAAGGAAAGCAGTTTTCTTGGTTGGCCAAAGCATAAGGCAAATATCACAGAAAAGAATATTCAACTATTAATGACTAATAAAATGCTAATTTAACAACAAAAAAAACTTATATAAATGTCAGGTAAGGATCTAATACATTCCTGTTAACTATAGATTTTTAAAAGAACTTTGGAAAAAGAATCTTTAATTATATAATTAATGTAAAAAGTAGATTAATTTAAAATCCAGCATTTTTACTCCTCAGTGTATTATGCACAAAAATTCTTATATATGTTTATCAGGAAATATAGATAAAAATGTTTATGAAAGCTTTATTTGCAAATTTTAAGATCTATAAAAGTTATAAAAACCAATGTTCAATATTCTAGTCATCTTTAAAAAGGGAAGGAAGCAGGTGAGCATACACCAGCTTTCAGGGTTCTGAGCACTATGTTGGGTACACAGGAAATTACTTTATTCTAAAAATAATGGAATAAATATACATTTTACATATATATGCATTAAACATTCAAACAAAAGTATATCTAGGTTATTCAAATGTTCTGAAGGTGTACAGATGTGTGTCTAGGTAACAAGCTGGATTCATATTTCATAGAATCTCATCTGTTGTCATAATATCAAATAATTTTGCTTGGTTAGGGAGCAGTTGCTTTGTTAAATGCTTCCATTATTGATATAAATCATTTGATGAAATTTTTATCTCAGTTCAAGAGACTAGTATGAAAATTGGCCTACTTGTTGGAAAGCAGATGTAGACTTTCCAAGGAGGCACTCAAGCTACCCAAATTAGATGGTGCTCTTCCTTTCCCTCCCAAGGCTTTGGCCACCAGTGTTTTGTCTGAGTAGCTATGATTCATATTGCTATCAAAACTGCTTATACTCAATTATATTGGTAACTACAGATAGTTCCAAATCTGAGTATATTTTAGTAACATTCTACGGCCCCTTGGCTTCCTCTCAGTGACTTCTCCACTCCGCTCCGCAGGTGGAACTCTTTCTTCCAGCTTCTGCCACCGCCAGACTCACACTTATCTTTTTCTTCTTTCCTGCTGGCTCTGGTTGCTGTTTCATTTTGCTTGGCTTAACCATAGAAATGTAATTTGTTTGAATTATCTCCCATTCATTTCGTTATGTTGTTTAGTTTCTTTAAGGAAAGAACAGTCAGCACTTCGATGCCATAGGTTCCTAAGATGTGCTGGCAGAATCCAACTCGCATTCACCATGGTTCCTTCACTTCTTTCTTGTATTATGGGTGAGCAGGTCTTGTGGAATTTTTCACTTTGTCTCTCATCTTTGAAGATCCCACTTTGCTGTATTTAAAAAAATAAGATCAAATTCCGCCTGATAAAAGTTACTAATGTGGATTTCTTTTCTCAAGCCATAGTGTAATAATAATAATCAAATTTTTAAATGGTAATAGACAATATACGAGCATAATCTACTTCGATTACTTCCATAAAAATTGTCAGATTTTATGGCGAGGGAATTGTAAATTATTTAATCAACTTTCTCACAGTGAAACAGAATGAATATCCACTAAGATATTCTGAGTCTAGAATTCATATTTATTGTGTGTTTTCTATCTGACAACTATGTTACAGAACTTTATATATTATATATTAAGAAATCAATACAAATAATTCTGCCTAAACATTTTTAGAATGTGAAACATTTGACATACAGTGAAGAAACAGGCGTCTGTCTTTATATTTGTGAATATAAAATATTAAATGACAATTATACTATGGATGAGTTTTCATTGAAACAGTTTCTAGGAGCAAACATTAACACATTAATCATTCAATTATATTTTACATAAAAACATAAATAATAACTTGCTCTTCTATTTTCACTACATCACAATGATAGCGACAATTGTAAATGAAATTTTGATCATAGTTGATTTCCTGATGGTCTCAGTTGGTCTCACCACAAATTCTGTTGTAAGTAAACTCATAGCTACTATTTCTCTCATCAATTTTTACTCAGGTCAGATTTTGCTGATCTAAAATTTCTTAAAAGGAAATTGAATTTTTCAATAAAGATTCATTACATTCTGCATTTTAAGCTCCTGTGTTGTTTTAGGTTTGTTCTACGAAATCTAATTTTACTTGGATCAATTTTTCAGGTTTTTGTTATGCCAATAAGATGATTTGTTCATTTAGCTTTCTATCCACAATAAATTATACTTATGCCTAGTCAAAATGTCACCATAATTAAGATGGCTACATCAAAAATTCTTACTTTATAACTATTTTTGTTCTTTTGCACATGGTGAAATTGAGGCTCACACATCAACTACTTTGTCATAAATTTGAATCCAGGTCTCTGAAAACCAGGATTTTTCCTTATCTTCTGCAAGTTTATGTCTTTGACATCAGTTATACTGAATTTATTTTGATGTTTTGGGTAATTTTGTCTTGCTTTTTTCATAGAGTGTTATCTAAAATAAAAGGACATTATATTATATATATATATATGGAATTTTTGTAAACTTAATTTTTTGGAAGTATATGCATATATATAGGTATTCATTATTATTGCAGTGGTCTGAATGTTCACATGCCTCTCCAAATTCATAGGTTGAAATTTAATCCCAATGTGATGGCTTTAGCAGGTGGAGTCTTTGGGAAGAGATTAGTGCCCTTACCAAGGAGGCTCAAAAGGCCTTGCCTTTTCCACTCTGGAGAGAAAGACCATGACCATCACTGAACCAAATAGTGGGACTTCAGTAGACATTCTGATCACACCTTGATATTGGACTTCCGGCTTCCAGAACCATAAGAAATAAATTCTTGTTATTTGTAAACCACCTAGTTTATGGGATTGCACCTCAAATAGACTAAGGCAATATTTAATATGTATTCTACTGAAAGTTGTTAGAAAACCTATCTTTAGTGCCCATGGTGTAGCTCAGTGGGAGTGCTAGTCTAATGTGATAAACTCCCTACATGCAGAGCATGCAAAGCTTCCTCCTAGGGGTCCAGTGGAGGTTATATCACAGGAAAAATCCCTTCACAAGTCTGCTTAAGGGTTCCCTTGAGTCTTTTCTGAAAGTTAGGTTATGTAGTTATAAACTATGGATTCCATTTCTAGCAGTGCAAAAAGAGAAAAAAGCACACAAGCACAGAACTATCCTTCTGCAACTCAATCATCTTTTGGCCTGCTTCTAAGCAGCTGGAAAACTATGCATTCCCTTTGTATACTCATCTCATTTCTATTTTAATATTCATCTTTGCTATGTTTTATGAAAGAGTTCTTTTATGTTTATTACAGTTGTTAACTCAAGAATTTTCTCACTCTCTTGAACAATGAATGTTTTATCATTTAAGAAGTTTTTAACTCTAATTTTACATTGAGCCATTTGCACATTATGAATACACAAGGACAATATCTTTGCTAAACTTTTTTTCTAATTTTTAAATCTCCTTTTCCTTCTACATAGCATTTGATGTGATTTAGAAAAATGAAAGTCAATGTCAAATTAAAGCCATGTGTCATTAGTTATTTTTCTCATTGCTGAGACAAAATACCAACTCCCAAAGTAAAAGGAGGAAAGGTTTATTTTACCTCACAATTCAATGCATAGTTGGCTGGCTCTAGGACAGGTGGCATGGCAGAGGGCTTAGCAGAGGAGAAACAGTTAATGGCAGGACAAACAGAAAGCAGCTAACAGCAGCATCGAGCCTCCTTTCACCTCTTTATTCCACTCAGACTATGAGTTTTTGGTTGGTGTTGATATAGGGCACCAAGTAATGCAAAATAATGTAAGGGAAATATTATAACTCCCAACCTGTTGTATATCCAAAATGTCAAGTTTTTTTAAAATCATAGAATGAATTCTAGGAACAATGGAGGTTAAGCACCACAAGAATTTATTGAGAAAAAAATAGCTCCTAGGAAAGACGGAAGGGGGATCAGAAAATGGGTTAACTACTCACCCCGCTTCTTAAAGGTGTTTTATTGAGCAAAGCCATGAGGTTAGGCAGGAACAAGGTGGAACATAACTACAGTCCACTAATACGATTACAAGTATAGTTGCTTAGGTAATATTGCTCCAATAACAAATCAAGAGGTGGCACAAAACTATGATCAGCCAATAAGATTACAACAAATAAAGTTGCTTAGGTAATATTGATTAAATGGGGATCAAATGGGGAATCTAGTCATGTAGATGGACTAAACAAGGACTTTTCCTGGAAGGCATGGGTAAGGGAGATTCTGTTGTCAATTAAGGTGATTGATGTCTATTTAGAATATCAATCATTTCTGTTTATCTCTAGGGGAAGTATATGGGTGTAGCAATTCTCCCTTTTTGAATCTTGAAGTTTTAGTAAATGTGTCTCAATTGTTTTCTGTGCTGAGGGGCTGGCCTTGCCTAACTGCCTTATAATATTTTCTAACTACAACAGTGCCACCTACACCCAAAAGTTAGGCTTTCCCCTTCAGTAATCCTATCACCCACAACAATACTAAACCAGTCAGTGGGCTGATCCAGTTATCACACCCATAATCCATATTCTCATAATAGATCCAGCCACTTCCACAAAGCCCCATATATGAGTGTTTGAGGCTTTAGGGGACATCTAGCTAGTAGCCATAACATTGTGTAAGCAAGAATAGATCTCTACTTCTGAACACAGTGAACAGATATACAGTAAGGATATACAGTAAGTCCCCAACTTCCACACTTTCCATTTGCTAATTTTCACAGATATAAACCAACCTCTCATTAGGAGCATTCATAAATGCCAACAAATCAAACAAGTAGCACATCTGTCTGCTGGATATTGTCACCATCGTGTGCTTATTGTACAGTGTGATGTGTGCGGTAGTAGCACAGTGCTCAGTCAGAGCACAGGATGTCAAGAAGCAAGAGAAAGAGCAGTGTTCATGTGGAGGGGACTGCTAGGAAGTGGAAAGCAGTAACTGGACACAAAAGTTAAAATAATTGAGAGACTGGTAGACATTGCTCATTCTTATAATATGAATTGTTCAACCATTGGCACAATTCTAAACAAGGACAAGATCATGGAGCGTGTGAAGTCTGCTGTGCCAATGCAGTCAACAATAGTATCCAAAAATCATGGCAAAATGATACTGGAAATGGAGAAACTTTTTCTCAGAATGTAGATGCAAGATCAGCATCAGCATGGAGTGCCACCCAGCTTATGCTTATTCAAGAAAAAGCTAAAAACCTTTTGAAGACTCACTTTGTTGGTTATGAACAAATCTTACTTATGAATATTCCAGAATGGAAGTCATTCATAAGTCAGGGACTTACTGTACCTTTATATTAGGTCATTATAAAAGTGGAACAATAACATGAAATCACCGATTCCAGACATTGGACAGACACCAGCATCCAATTACTGCATCTGAAAAAGGGAAAACATAGAGTGGAGCAAGATTTTCATTTCACCAGGATTTACACAGTACAGAACTGAATGCAAGAAAAAATGAGGCTGCCTTACTGAGTTGAGATCAGAGATCAGGAAGGTTCAGAGAACTAGGGAGATGAGACAGGATTTAGAAGTTACATTAAAGGAATCAAGGAGAAAGTTTTAAACATTTGCACAAGGATTCTCTGGAGTTTCTGGTGCATATTAGGTGACGCATATGCAAGGTAAAACATCAATGACTTGTGGGCTATATGTTGAGTAAGTACCAAAGCCTCATACATCCCACAGAGACACTCATTGTCCAGCCTAAGGGGATATGGGTTGAACACCAAAATCCTTTGCTGAGAACTCAAAACGGACATGAGAGAAATACTTAAGGCTAATCCAGGACTTCTTTTTAAAACAAATCACAAAGTTTCATGCTAATCTGTTGCTGCACAAAAAGAAGAGCCAACATACTTAAGAAAAAAGAAAATAATATCCAACCACTCCATAATAAAATTTTTGCATTGTAAAGCATCTAGCCAAAAGGCTGGAAACTGGAATGCTTAACCAGGAAAAACTAGACAGTACAAACAAAGTCACAAAGAACAAAGGTAATGAAACTAGCAAACTGGGACGCTCAAACAACTGATATAAATATACCAAAAATCGAAAAGATTTAAAGGAAAACAAAAAAATCATACATAGGAGAGAAATGTACGGTACAAAATTAATCATGTAGAACTTAGAGAAATGAAAAGTATGACAGAGAAAAATGCATTAGATGTAATTAATATCAGATAAGACACCATAGAGGAAAAGATCAGTGAATTTGAAGCTATATTAATACAAATGATCCAAAATAAAGAATAATAAAAAGACAAAGTAAAAATACTTTCTATCGATTATTTGTTTAAATGATAATATTTCGGATATGTTTAGTTAAATAAAATATCAATTATCTTTTAAGTTTCAATACATCTCACATTATTATTGCAACATATTTTTATTTGTCGCCGATTTAAACACTGAGTAAAAATGCAGAGCTTTTCAACCTATAGAATAAAGATATAATCGATTATAAGCTTTCACCACTTGTAGACACAAAATATACCCAGTATTCAGAATGATACAAAAAAGAAAAGCGGTTTTATAGATTAGAATAGCTAAATTCTTCATTTAAGGATTCGGTAAGTGTAAGAGAAGAGTGAGAGTGCAGGAGAAGAGACCCATGAATATCTCACTACACTGCTCAGTTTCCAATGCAGTCAGTAGAAAAGTCTTTGAAACAAGGTGCAGGAACAACTCTACACTCGAGCCGGGACAACTGAAGCTTAGCCTATGGATTACACAGAAATTAACAACGTGTGTGCGTTATTATTCAAAACAAAAACAACTACAAATCATCCAGATGAAAACAACAACATTTATAATTTGGGGGCAAACAACTATTTCTTAGACTGGACAGAAAGCAGTAACTATCGACTTAAAAACATTAGAATGTCAAAATTGAAAACTTGTGCTACTCAACAGATATCATCAAGAAAATGAATAACAAAATTATAGCCTAGGAGAAAAAAATTCCAACAAGGGGACCCTGAGGGAAGATGGGAAGAGTTGCATAGTTATATATTACATTTGTAAGAACTTAACAGATCTTACAAAATATAAATACCATACCCCATCATACAAGGAGCAAATTTGTATACTGAAATTTCTCCAAATAGTATAAATATTCTTTATATTTGTGCTTCACACATATGGCAAATTGAAAACTCAATATGAGAGTTCAGATATCTTAAAAGAAATAAATGTTTAATTTTTAGTATGTTTTATTTGGAAAATAAATTATTTATATCTGAATTCACTGGGCAATAATTTCTACTTTAATCTCATATTTTAATAGAATAAAACTATACTGGTCAAAGATTGACTGAAGTTTCCTGATGAGGCAATTGATTATAAAGATTAATCAGCTCGAGGCTGCGTAGCTATAGATCAGCTTCTTTATTTAATTGCTTAAAAGACCAAAATTCAGAGCTGAAAATGTCTTATGTTTCACCCAGAAAAAGTTTCTCATTACAAGAATGAAGCACACAAAACTTAAAATTCTTGTAGCTAGTAAGAAGAGAGGTCATGCCTGAAACCTAGCTCACCTACCACTGAAGTAAATGAATTTTGGTAAACACTATGTGAATTTTAATATTTCAATCTTCATATAGTAACAATAGAAGCAATATTTCAATTAATTTATTATAATAATATTTGGGGACTTGGGTATATGACTAAAGTCTACCTCAAAAATTTACTGTGCATTGTGTAACTATTTTTATATAGATACTTATCTCCTTAAAAGAATGGAGTAGCCCCTCATGGAGACTGATGAACATTATATTACATGTTGTTATAAAAGGGTTTTGATACATGAATGGAATTATGGCCAAAATCTAAGGAAATAAATATTTTATTTAATTTAGTAGGTCAAGGAAGCATATTTTCAAATATTAGGTTGAAATCCAGTTCAAGTTTTAAAAATCATAATATTTTAACTAATTTATCTTATTTCTGAAATTTCATTAAGTGTAACCAGAGTGTTTAATATGCTATATTATGACACCTATAATTAAGTTTATGCTAAAATTAAAACATGAAATCAGTGTTTCTGTTTTCAACATTTAAAAAATATCATCCTATATTTAAATTCCATCAGCAAATTGTTTACTGTTCTTATCGATTTATGCAGTTTAAAACTATGAAATATACTAGAATAGTCTCATAAAATCCCTAAAGAACATCGATTCAATTTTTATAACTTCTATTATTGACATATTGTCGCTTTCAGTATAAAATCCAATTGAGATTATTAAAAAATTCTAATTCAAAAATCCAGATATATCAAAGGTATATTCTAATTTCTAATAATAAACTAAGTTTTCTTTTTCTTTTCAACCTCAGAGACTCACTCAGTGAAGAGATGGGGTTCAACTGATCATATGAATTTTTGTTTTAGAGAAATCAGACTTTCAGTAGGAGGTAGAAGGCAAAAATCTGGGGAAAATGCTATACTGGAAATAATATCATGACCAACTCCTTAAAGGGTAACCTTAAAGATTAGTTTATTAAAATTTTTAAGAGATTCGATATTATTTCTTACTTTATCTATGGAAATTAGGACAGTATCGGTGATGGTAGCTTCACACAAAAACATAGGCCTTTGGAAAGGAAAAAATGCTTTTGCTTCCTTATAAATTCATCTTATGAATATTATGTTTATATATATTATATTATATATTATATATATTTAAATTTAAATTATGAATATTACATTTTACACCATTTGCATAGAAATGTTCATGTGTTTTTCTATCTTCATGCAAGAGGAAATAAGAGAATATAAAAATAAATCCTGAAAAGCAGATACTTCCTTTGTCAAAAAAACGTAATTTAATATAAACTCCTTTATTGTAATTCATGTACTGTTCTGGGGCACCTTATAGATAATGGAGAACGGGAGTAAGGAGCATCCAGGAAGTCTTCGTGCCTTCCATTCGGTTTTACATGAGCCTGAAACTCCTCTAAGAAATTCAGTTTATTAACTAAAATGAGATTTAATTTATCCATAAAATATTTATGAAGATGTTGGAGTTTATCATGGGAACACAATGTTTTTCTTTTTAATATTCTCATCCTCTTAGAAATCATCCAAAATCGATGAGTACAATTGTTTAACTTCATTTGCAATATTCATTTGAATCTTGAGACCACATAATATTAGAGAAGTATGGTTTAACCCTAAAGGTTACCCTGCATTCAATTCCTTCTCAAACAGAAGAGCAAACAACTGTAGCATGTGCTTGTAGCTATCACTTTGTCTAGGGACCAATGAGAAGGCAAGGCTGGTTTGAGCAATATTTTATGGGGCAACCTCACTGAAGCTGATGAGAAATGAACACTAAAATTATGATTTCTAGCCCTCAAAGACTTCAAACGTCACCTGACAAAAGTTTAGAGAATGCATATGCCACAGTCTCAAACCAGTGACTCAGACGCAGTCATTCCAGGAAATGCTGCAGGCACTGGTAATTTTTTTAAAGTTCCCCATGTTACTCTATCCACAGCCATTCTGCATCATTTTTCGTGTCAGACTGAGTGCTCACTTGCATGCATTCCATACCATAAGGAACGTCCCTGATGCCTTGTCCGTTAGTCCAGTCTTTGCTTCACACCAAAGTAAATTTGAAAGAATCTTATCAGTGAAGTCATTTAACTGAAAGAAAAATAATAATATAAAACCAGAAAGAGGAGGGAAGGGGAAGGGAAATAAAAAACGCAAGCTGTAATGTGTACATGTACTTGTAATCACTCCCCATGATGACTGAAAACTGTATGAATTCCAAACATGCACTAATAAAATAGACTTTAACAAAGCAATAATTGTTGTTGAGTTCATTCTCAGTACAAGAGAGAAAAGCAAACATGCTAGAGGATAAATATTCAAAAGCAAATTATTGATGAAAAGGATAAAATTCGTTAACTTCTACAATAAAATGTAATTTTGTGAAAAAAAGTTCAATGAAGACAGAGAGAACCTTCAAAAAGATAAGGCAAATTCATAGAAACAAAAAGTAATAATTACCACCCTTACTTCCATAATTATAGACTTCCTTTATATCTAAATCTTTCTCAATTTTACGGTAATTTTTCTTTGGTTTTAGTGTCTTGGTGACATTTTTAGTACATTTCTAATAAGTCTATAGTGAACTTTGTGAATTAAATTTGGGAAAGCCATTCTCAGTTTCGCTATTCAAAAATAGTTTGGACCACTTTGAATTTTCTCAAGTGAGAACAATTCCAAATTAATGATCCTTTCATCCTCAAATTGAAACCAACTTTAAATGATAGTGCTGTGTTCACACAACCCCACAAAGCAAAAACAATCACTAATTCAATTCAAACCACATGTACACGTTCAACTTTGTCAGAAACTAAACTGAATACCTTTAGTTTTCCATCTATTAAACTAAAATAAACCTTCTATTTGAAAAGTGTTCAATTTCCTGTTTCTTATAGAGCTTAGTGTTGACATGTCTGAGGAAAAAATCAATATCTAAAAGACTAATATTCTCTGTTAATAAAAAAATGGACAAACCTAGACAGTGGAGGCAGAGATAATTAAACATTCTCTCATTTTAGTCACTAACACTCATCAAACCAGTGCCAGAGGGATGCGTTCTAAAAGCCATGAAGAAACTACTTCATTTCCTATGTCACAAGGCAAAACTCTCTGGGCTGAACTCTGCTCTTTCCTTCTTCTTCTTCAGATACAAAAATAAATGAATTCAAGTCTGATATAAGATTTTGAACATAAAGAAAATATTCATGTCAATAATGTGTGATTCTAATAAGCTTCCAATTCTCGGTTCAATATTCATTATATTGGTTATTTTCATGGTTATTTCTGTTTAACGCTCCCATCTCTTTTTTATTGAAGGAATCCCTTTCCTTTGTAATAAACACAACTGATGGAGTAAAGTGTATTATTATTTTACTTTGCTCAAAAATATGAGTAGTCTTTCTGGTAAAGCTCGACTATTAAAAACAAATTTCTTCTTTGTGAACAGATGATAAAAGCAATGTAACATTTGATGCACATCATGATAAATCCTCAAGTTGATAACATAGCAAAGTCATAGTTACTGTTTTCCTCCCGCTTTTATTTTATTTATTTTATAAACTTGTGCAGTCATCCAAAATTTGGCTTTATTTTAAATGACCTCTTAAACATATATACAGTTCAAATAATTTATATTTATAATTTTATTACTTTATGATAGACAGAAAATCCTATTACTGGTCAGTTGTTATGAAGACAATATATTTTGGTGATTACCTCAAGATTAATAGCAGCTGATATTTTTAGATGCCAATCTCTCTCTTAAAATACCTTTTCCTCTTTCCCTGGTGTCTTCTCAGATCTTAGTCATAAAGGTGTACTGCTATCCCTTTACTTAACAATTTAGCCATTGGAGGAAGGGGCAGAAATTTAAAAAAATATATATTCCTCTCTACTATTAGCTGAACTGTGACAAGATGAAAACTTGCAAATATTTTAATTGAAAAAAATAGGGAAGGAAGTATTTTAAGGAATTGTGACCCCATAAAAGCACATGGAATTCATTTCCAGGTGTTTGTTTCCATGCCTTTCCCCAAAGTCTTTATTAATATTGATTGTGTGAGCCAAACTCCATAATTTCGCTACATGAGACAGATGGTGGCTATCTATTGTGCTTGTTAGGTTTAACAAATTCTCCTCCTGTCCCTGCATATATTTGCTTGCCTAGTTCAATACCTAAATCCTCATTTAAAAAAATTAATGAATAAGGACATAAAATTAAAATTTCAAATTAAATTTTCATAATTAACACTGATTAGTTAATTCATTCTCATGGAAGTAAATTTCACTCATCTTTCAGGAGCAGAATGATTTTCCCTGGAAAAACACCATAAAGGCCTTTTGGTTTTGCTTTTGTTATTCCAGAGGTAGAAATGTGGAGCAACTCAAAATATAAAATGTTTGATGGTGAAAAGCTTTTTTGTATCATAACATATATATTTTAAGAGCCAACTACAGAGTTTCCTGGGTTCTTTAGTTACAACTCTGTATAAAGTACAGCAGTCGTGCCCTAACATGCTGAAAAATGTTATTGCATAGTTTTTGGGTTGGTTACAGACTAGGTTCCTAACAGACTCTGAGAACCAGTTTACTGTTTAGAAACTTTATTCTGGGGCATGTTTTTATGACTAACACATGGCATAAGGATGGGAAACAAAGAGCATTGTGAAGAGCAAGAAGTTGTCTTAAGACAGCAATCAGTTTAACCCATAGTAATGTCTGAAAATAGTGTAATTTTGAAATTCTCCTAAGTTTGACTACAACATCCAGGTGTAATATTCCTGTTTCAATAACTCATTGGATATAGGTTGTCCCAGGAAGGGAAATGATATTAAGGTGATTACCGTAAACTGAGTCTAATCTTATTTTAACTCAGTTTTATGAGAGGACCTCAGTAATTGAGAGCTGAAACTATCTGCCAACAGCAATATCAACCACCAAGGAAATAAGCCCATCATTGAAGAGCTATATTAGTGGCACTTCAGAATTTCTAGCACATTTTTCCTATTACACTACTCACTTCATCTCGAGGTATACATGCTTGAAGGCCTGTTTTCCCGAGAAAAACTTGGTAGTGGGAGGTCAGTGGGACAGCTACAGCTCGCCCCTCCTTCCCGAACCCATTTTAGATATCTGTATATCACCTAGTGGCTTTTCTAGTACTTGGTGGCATATACCTGATCCTGGTGGCCTCTCAGGTCAGGGTGCTGCCAGGAATTGTCCATTTACTATCGGAATTGGGCAAGAGGAAATAAAGGCACCTCGCAGACTACCCTGATTACAAACATATTTCTTCTATCCACTTTATGTAGCAGTATCTCTGGATTGCATTTTATTTCTACTAACTGGGTAGATACAGACACAGTCATTATATTAAACATATAACCAAAGGTGCCTAAGTGTATGCATTTAAATTAGACTGTTGTAAGTCTGAATTCTCACCTTATTATTTGCTATCTAGATCTCTGGGCAAGTTAAACTTTCTCACCTTATTGTCATATCTATAAAATACTGGTAATAATACTTGCCTTACAGTTTTGTGAAAAGATTAAAGAACATGAAAATGACTTACAAAACACTTTGACACATGGGAATACACAAGAAATATTAACTACTCTCCTAATAATTAACTTTTTTATAAAGCTTACTTTGCAAGCCTGTTTGTTGTAAGAAAAATAAGAACAAAGTCTTAGAAAGTTAAAAATTGCATTCACAATAGCAGTTTTTATAAAGACTTCAGCTACATAATCGTATCATTTGAATACCACTGAAAGACAGATCCCTTTGTTGATTGTTGTTCACCTACTTGTTCTGCTTGCCAATTCCTGTTTGCCTCCAGGATAGCACTCTAAAGATTTGCATACACTTATATTGCAAACAGATTGGTATATGGAATCATTTAGTGAGTACCTTAGCAGATGTGCTGTCATTTGGAATTTATCCTAATTACTAACAAGTGGAAATTATTTCTATCACTCCTGGTTTCTCTCACTTTCACCAAAACCCATAAAAATAGTTTTGCAATATATGAAATACTTTATGTAAATAAGACTTACTTGACAGATAGATAGATATACTTAGTTCATATATAAATAGTTGACAAATTGATAGGTAGGTATATGTACTTTGGGAAAATTTACACATACTATTTTTTCAAAATTCTAAATGGCATGAAAGATGGCACTAATAACCCTAATTCATCACCACTTGCTGAACTACATTTCTCAAGTGACTCTGCTATGGCTTTCACTGAAAGTGGTGCTTCTTTCCCCACCTGGCATCTTGGATTGACTGTATGCTTGCTCTGTCAGTGGAATTTCATCAGGTAAGTCCAAGAGGCTTGTAAAATTCTTGCATACCCTGCATTTTTGCTGTCACCATGAGAAATGCATGCCCCAGCTGTGGCTCCTCAGCTGAGAGTTGTGAAACCAATCTAGCCTTAGCCTTAACAGTGCCTGTCAGTTGACCTTGAGCTGCCCTTGGACACTAAGTGAACTAAGCTGAAAGCAGTGAGCTATCAGAGAACCCAGCCTGGATCAGCTGATCCTCATATCGTGATCTTCAGGTGATCTGCATGCTTATAGAAAATAAATGGTTGCTGTTTTAAGCCACTGAATTTTGAGTGATTATTATACAGTAAATTTTCCTCAAATCAATCAATTTTTCAGAAGCGAAAAATTGTCTTCTCATTTTCTTTACAGTGTCATCATTTATAAAATTTGTTTTAACATCTGACATTAGAAGCTATAAGCATGATACAAATGTGTAAATAGCAAAAATAAAAATAACTCATTTGAACTGGGATGGAGTTGTGTTAACGTTAGGCCAATGAACATCAAATTCTGCAGTAAACAAAATCTATGTAGCTAGATTTCAAAATTATATGAAAGGAATATATTAGAGCTATAAGTACAGACGAGTTGGGCTAATCATAGAACAAACAAAGCATTTCTTCCTTACTGAGGATGTAGAAGTATTTAGGAAAAAATTCATTTTTCTTCATGTTTCAAACCCTAAGTTTCACAAAGCTACGTTTCCCTAACCTAGTCTTTTGTATCATTTTATAATTTGATTAGATATTCTTTCTTCTGAAAAGTAAAATGAAGAAAGATAGCTCGCAATCTTGGGAGATTTGTTAACTCATAAATGTTGATCATGAAATTGTAACACTTAGCTTATGATAATATAAAGCTGCAAAACACACACCCCAAAAAGACTTTTACTTTCTTCTGATGGCTGAATAATACTGGCATTAGCTCTTCAGTATAAGAACTAGACATTGAACATATTCCTCAGGGAGAAAAATCAGGATAATTATTTGGCACTTACCCTAGTGATATCGATTCAAGTTAGCAAGATGGCTGCGTTGTCATGGCAAGAAAGGCGACAGCAGCAGCAGTGGTGGTGGTAGTGGTGGGGCAATGGCGGGGGCAGTGGCGGCTGCGACAGCGGCAGCAACTGCAGCAGGCCACCCCTCCCCCCAGAGGACACACCTGAGGCAGGCACACCCCAGGAAGAGGCCCAGACCCGAGAGGACGGTGACGACAAGGGGCTGCTAACATACAGCGAGGAAGAACTGGAGCACAGCCAGGACACAGATGCGGAGGATGGGGCCTTGCAATAGCAGCCTGACAGGAGCAGTGGCCACCAGCAGGAGAAGGGCATCACTGTCCAAGGCCTCAAGCCAGGCACCCACCCAGCTTGTAGCGGGTACCAGAGGAAAGCTGGCAGCAGGCCCCTCTCCCCCCATGCATCCCAGGCAACTCCACTTTCAAATCTACTAATCTTTCCACTCCACTATCTTTCCAGTCCACTATCAAAGAGTAAATGACATTGGGAAGACAAATTTAATCTTCAAGTTAAACAAGAGGTGGGAAAAATTCTATTATTTAAATAGAGGTACATATAGAGAAATAGGAGGAGCAATCAGACAAAAGGAGAAAGAAGTACAGCAATCTACATCCGCGGTCAGTTGCCTATAGCCCTGGGGCATCTCAAAGGCAGAAATGGCAGCTGATTCTCACATCTTATACACTCTAAGGCACACAATAAGTATTGTGAGTTTATGCGCACTCACAAATGGCTCTAAAGAAAGAGCATGGTTCAAAATACTATGAATTGTTAAATGATTCAAAGACAGAGCTATAATAGAAAAGCAGAAACAGTCAAATTTGCAATGTATTATGTATTTCCTATGAAACGGAGATCTGGAAACAGGAATAGTACGAGAAGTAATCTTTAGAAAAAAGCTGCATATTCTCTTCCTCATGCAATTCCTCCATTCTTCGTGGCTTTGGTTCTTAGTACAGCACACAGCAGAAGCTGAAGAGATTTGTACATGCCCCGCAGGAGTGTTGTAAGTTGTTCTTTCTTTCTCCAATACAGTTGCAAACCCTGAAGCAACTCACAGCGTTGCATGTTAATAGATTTTCAGATATTCTTTAGGAAGTTATCAGAGCAAGGCTGGCAATGAGCTCTGATTACTGTAATCTGAGAGTCTCCAGTGGAAAGCATAACAATATAAACTTTGGAAAGTTAATGAATCTCTCAAGACCAAGGGAAATTTGATAGTCCAACACAGGAAAAATAATAACAATATGTTTTGTGATTTACTTTTCTTCTATTATGTTTTTGGAAGTCAGATATTTCAGAGGGGACTTTTTAAGCAGAAAATTGAAAATTGGGTAGTTTTTTTTTAATTAGAGAAGCTCACAACATTTTATGTAAATAGAAATAATGTTAAATAGGTAACATGGAAATGTTACTGTAGTATAAAATAATTTAACTGTTAATGAATATCAAAAAATAAGTGAGCCAAAACATTCAAAATTTTGAGATAAATGTGAGAACCTAAATTTGTACTATAATTTATAAATTGCAAATTCAATTTATCTGTTTCAGTATTTTGCTGTTCTCACTTTGTTTAAGGAGTTAAAAATCTGTAACGCAAGGGTTTTAATTTACATCTGTCATGTTATCTGCTATCAGTAGTCTGAAGACTATTTAACTTAAACATTCTATGTCTCAATAAAAAGCAAATTCTTGATTTCCAGTAGTGAAGCCAAAGAATCTAGATATCCTGCTTGCTTTATGTGACATAAGGACAAGGCATGAGAATTTTTAACTGCATGAAGATTTTGCTACTCCCTGGAATTTCAAAGCTAGTACAATGGATGAGAAAATGCAGTTAGAGTTGGGAAAATATTCACAGATATGGTATCAATAGGTTAGTATATATATATGTGAGAGAGAGAGATAGATATAGATATAGATCTATCTATCTATATATATCTTGGCCTTCAATCCTACTTATCAGTTATTAGTTTCTAAAACAAATTATAACAAATTTATTATACTCGTGGATTCTTGTTCTTCCTACTTCTGGAATATAGGTGTCACAAAGACAGAATTCATTGGATTGTTTGCTGCTGAATCCTAATGCCTAGAACAAGACTGAGCATAGAATGAGAGTTGATGATATTTATAGATGGACCTGTGAATTTGTGAATGCTTTGTTCTGTGTAGTAAATGTTCATTAATGTATCCCTTTAGAATGTTCTAGGGCCACGGATGTAGCTAAGTGGTACTGTGCCTGCCTGGCAAGCTAAGTCCTAAATTTGATCCCTGGTACCAGGAAAAAAAAGAGAGGGAGAGAGAGAGAGAGAGAGAGAGAGAGAGAGGGACCTGGAGTGTCCTTTCCTCACTGTTGCCATTATGGGCTGAATGTTTGTGTCCTTTCTAAATGTTTATGTTGGAATTCGAAACTCCAATGTGACAATATCAGAATGAAAAGGCTTTTGGTATTAGTAAGATTGTGAGGGTTGAGACCTCATGAATAGGATTAGTGTTTTTGTAAAAAGGGCCACACAGTTCTCTTGCCTCTTTCCACATCACGTAGATGCAACGAGAAGTTTCAATCTGCACCCCAGAAATGGAACTTCTACCAAACGGACCCTACTGCCACCCTAATCTTAAACTTCCAGCCTTCTACACTGTGAAGAACAAACCTCCATTTACAAGCCTCTCATCTAACACGTTTTGTTGTAGCAACTTCAAATAACTGAGACAGACATATTATAGCTGCTTCTGGTCATTTAGTTTCCATATCTCAAAAAAGACACTCCACACAACCCAGTCTGAAAGCACTACCATTCACATGCCATGTTAGTATCTCATTTCTTATTCACATCTAGTATTTTCTTATTCACAAGAAGTTATTGTAAGACATTCCTAGTTTTAGTGGATTGTAAACACTATGATCTCTCTTTTTCACAACTTAGCTTTCATATACGTAGCTCAAACTCATGGAGTATTGCTAATTTTCAGTTATATTACTTTCTAATTTCAGTGTCTAGGGTTGTGAGCATAGAGGAGTTAGTGCTGGAACCTTCTTTCACCCAGTACTCTCTTCTGATGCTTTTTTAATTTCTTTCTTTTTTTTTTTTTTTTTTGAGACAGTGTCTCACTATGTAGTTGAGACTGACCTGGCACTCACTATGTAGCCCAGGCTGGTCTCAAATTCACAGTAATCCTCCTGCCTCAGCCTCCTGAGTGCTGGGATTATAGGCGTACACCACCACACCCGGCTTCTGATGCTTTTTTAAAATTAGTCCAAGGTCCAGACAACTAACCTGGAAATACAACTTTCCTGAGAGTTTTTTCAAATAAGACGCTTGGTAAGAACTGTTATCCTTTTATTGTAATGATGCTGTGAGATATAGATCCAAGAGTTGTAGATAACCTTGTTATTAAAAAAAAAAAAGAAGTAAAATAAGCATCTTACATATCAGAAGCAGATACACGAAGCAGAAAAAGTAGGCATGTTTAGGGATGTTTGGATTTCTGGTCGAATTTCCAAGGGCCCAGCTACAACTTCGCACTTCTTGGTTTCTTAAACTGACAAAATATTTTCTTTTCCCTTTAATTAAAGTAGGTTGTCTGTCACTTTAAACTAGGGGTCCTCCTCATTTAAAAAAAAATAGCCTAATGATAGCTTAGAGCTCCTCCTTGGCAATACTATTCCCACCTCAGGTTTTCTTCAACACTTTCTGGACTTCCACTGAAATTAAATTGAAAACCCCACCCCAGCAAGCACGCAAGACATATCTACAGGTCTTAGCAACTCTCTATCAATTCACACTAGTCATCTTTTCCCCTTATTTAAAAATTTCCTCCCCTCATCTTTTCTCCGTTTGATTTCTTTTTCTTTTTTCAAATAAGTATATTCTCCAAATTAATGCAACCGAGTTCTTACTTCACCATCTTCTCCATCAGTCCTTGATCCTATCAACAGAAGAAATCCTTCCCTCCTTTGAGATTTTGGCACTTAGTCATTGCTATTTCTTTGTACTTACCAGTCCTTGCCAGTACTATTTTTATTTACACGCTGTCTAGATTAGTCCATGAATATTTCAAGTAAAGCAATGCAAAATAAGTTGAACTTAGTGACCACAGTAGGTCGCACCTAGTAAGTATTCCATAAACATTTGACTGACTGATGAAATATTTATAGAGGATTGTCCAAAGGATATGAAATTAAGTCATTGAAGCTGTAGTTTAACAGAATTTATGTTTATGTAAAGGCAGACTGTATCAGAGAACTTCATGCTTATTGAAGACCCACAGAATTTCTTTTGCTTTAGAGTCTGTAAAAAATATGAAGTTGTTCAAAGGCACATTCAGAAAGGTACTTTGCCACGTATTCATAGAGGTGAAAGTCATCACCTCTAAAAGCTGGGAATTGTGGTAGAAGGAGAAATGAGAAGGAAGAAAGAAATGTCTATTTTTAATATATGTCTGTTTCCATTATTACAATAAAGATTTTCTAGAAACTACAAAAACAGCTCTGGGAAACTTTTTTAACTACATATGTATTGGTGGAGGGTTTCCTTTTTATGTGAATTATAAGTGAAAATTCTCTCTGCTGTAAGTACCTAGAAGTTTAAACATCACTTTTATCTTTCGTGCTGAATAGATTGTTTTACTTTGGAAATAGTGAATTATAAAGTAACCACAATATACAATTCTGTGATAGATAGACAGATAGAGATAGATAGATAGATAGATAGATAGATAGATAGATAGATAGATAGATCTCACCCTACTTTGACAGCCTTCAGTTCCTCCATCTCTACAACAGGAGAATTAGTTTGATACTAAGACAAGACAAAAATCATGATGTAAGGTTTTTTTGTTTCTTCAGTGCATCGCTCAGAATTTAAATTAGAATTTAAATTTAGGAATTTAAAAATTAGACACCCCATCCTTTTGTTCTTTATTGTGATGATTATAACTTTAAGCATTGAAGTAGTTGGCACTGTGTTATGTTGTGACTTTTTCCCCCAATATTTTTTGGTGCACAAAATCAAGAAATTCAAAATCTGTTTTACTTATTTTTTCTATTACAGAAGTTTGATATAAATAGGATTTATTTTCAGGTGGTGCCAGAAAGTCAGCCAAATAATACAACTCTCTCTCAAACAAACCTTTTAGGCAGCCATTTTTAGAAACTTTTGTTTTTAGCTATTTTAATTATCATAATTAGAAAAACATATATTTACATTTCTAATGTTTAATTATAAACATTATTCTGAATTTGTGCTCTTCCATATTTCAATAGAAATTCTACATGGTACATTTTGTTAAACCGTGTTTTGTAGTAGTATGTGGAAAAGCAGGAGATGAAGGGAAGGTTAAATGAGGAAAATGAAGGCGGTCGGGAAGATTTCACTGGCAAAGGAAAGGAGGCGGAATGAAGATATGTCCACCTTGTGTGCACTTTGATAAAGCGGACACCGTTCTGAGGTCCACATTGGCTAAGACTATGCTGGGGTTGTGGCAGATATACATTTCCACAAGATCCGCCCTGAACAGTTTATTCTGTTTTGAATGCATAGCGAAGACTTATGGTAGTGTTAGCTATCCTGAAGTTTGCTTTTCTTTTCATAGTGGTAGGTCCTGACAACTAGACCCATAGCTTCCTTTTTCCAGGTAAGTCCTACGAGAATATCACTTGTCCTCTGCCACATTTTCACTGAATAGCTACCTTTCCCTTTCATGTTGGCTGAAAAGTTTGCTGCTAAACTGTAACCTTTACTGGGTAAGGGCTCAAGATCTTGTGACTTTTCCACATAGTATATGCACCTGACTCATGAATTTCTTGACTTTAGCTATTCTATCTTTGAAATTTCTTCGTGTTCATTATGAACACATTTTCTTGCTGTTTTAAATATATTTTCGTAAGTAGTTGTAAATGATGATTGATTCAGTAGTAGCTAGAAATAAATAAATCCGTATTACTCATCAATCCATGTAAGTACTGGACAAAGTTAATATATTAATGGTTTTTACCATATGTGTTAGTTTCAATTTACAAGATGGGAAAGATACAGAAAATTTCAAGGCACAGGCAGGAGCTAATAGAAGCACACGCATCAACATGGGATAACATTATTTCACAAAGTACTACAGTAAGTACAATTGTTGGAAATGTTAAATAGGTACAATGGTTTTATTTTATTAGTTACTTTCCATGTAACATCACTGAGGGAATTACTATATGTTCTGGAGATGAATACTAGTCATTATATAAGTACCAACTGCCTAACATGCGTACATGTACTTTATATGTCAATGTATATATTTGTGTGCATCTACATGATATATAAATATATAACATATATTTCTTTAAAAAGCCACATTTGCCTATGATGCAGAAATTATTTGAAAAAGCATAAATGACAAGTATAGTAAAGTTACATCATCACAGTGATTTTAGGGTACTTTCTGAAATGAGAGACTTTTGAATTCTACTGACAGATATTTTAATTTGGTAGATCTAGAATGGGATACATAAAATTCATTTCCTCTATAATTCTTAAATTATAATAGCTTCATAAGCCATTTTCTTAATTGTTCTTAAGTTTTTAGATAATACTCTTAAAGTGCTTTAGAGAATTATAGTGAGTATCTCATTTGTGAAACACGCTGCAGAAGTTCAGAAGGCCCTCATGAGGTTCAACTTCATTGATTTTTCACATTCCAGATCTATTCTCCGACTTCAAGGTCCAGAATACTGTTAGCTACGAAGTGGCCAAGATTTAAAAGATTATCTTTCAATATATGAAGGACCTCAAAAGACCAACGTTAATTGTTATTAGAAATAAAAATACCATGCACTTGAGAATACTTGTTATTACAAGATATAGGAGAAGGCAAACAAAAGTGACAGCCTGAGATAAATACGAAATCAAGAAAACAGAGTTAGATAAATTGAATTTGAATATTTTAAAACTAATATTGTCACATGCAGGCATCTTAAAATTTATGATAATTTTGCTAATGGAACTAGAAATATTCAAAATCTATTTACTAATGCTTCCATCTCTCTGAGAAGGGTTTATTTGGACATTGCCAATATTTGCTTTATAATTTTCTTTTTCTTCTTTGCATCTTTATATGACAAGCCAGGCCTTGAGTTGACACACACTTTCTTCAGATTTTCTAATGCACTCATTAGAACACATTCAAGCCACAAGGGCTTGAGAGTTAGTGTGCTCCTTTAAAGTGAGTTCAATTATTTAGGCTTTGGTCCACTATCCTGAGTTCATAATTTAATTTTCAGAAGGAAATCTGATTTTTCTCTTCTAAGTCTTTTATGAGAACCTCAAAATAGAATCTAAGTAATGATGTTAATGCCAGTAACCACAAAAAAATGTTCACTAATTTTATCACATGGATAGAAGTGAATATACTAATTTTTTTATGTAGAAAGATTCAGGGAATTATAAAACAGGTGAAATGAAGGAAAGAAACCTCTTCACTAAGACTAGGAAGAGCTGATTATTCTATATGGTCACAAATACATGTGAGGTAATAAATGAGCCTACATTTCAAGGAATGGGTTTGTTGCAAAATTACCTCTGGAAGATGAACATTAATTATAATAAGATGGAAACTAAGTACTATAAGGAACACTATTAGGACAGAAATGGAGGTACTGGGGAAGGACGCGAGATTTGAAAACTGTGAAAAGCTGGGAGCTGTATTGTTCACAGAACTTGCTCCCCACTGGTTTACAAGGTTTTAGCCAAACTGCCATTTACTGTAGGCCCTTTATGATGTGGAACTACTAGAAAGCAAATGGAATGAAAACACCTTCGACTAAGAGCTGTCTTACTTGGTATAACTAAACATATACAGGGTAACTGAGAGATCATCATTCATACCAGATTTTATTGTTATAGTAATTTGGGACTTGTTTTTCTTTCCTTTCCTCTACCCCTCCCACTTCCCACTTCTCCTTCCCTTGTGCACCTTTTCTTCCTATTTCACATTATTTGGGCTGGGGATTTAGCTCAGTGATTCGGTGCCTGCCTTGCAAGCGCAAGGACCCGAGTTCAATCCCCGGTACCAAAAAAAAAAAAAAATTATCTACTATACCTTTTAGTCCTTATTTACACTTTCAGTTTCTCACACTAGAGAAACTATTTGGTATTTACACATGCATGTCCTATTTATTTCACTTTAGAGTATCACCTCAGTGTGCATCCACTTAGCTACAAATGTCTATAGATTCTCAATCTTTATGGCTGAGTAGTACTCCATTTTATTAAAAAAAAATAGCAGAAGATGGAAAGAGATCCCTTGCTCCTGGGTAGGAAGAATCAACATAGTGAAAATGACCATACGTCCAAAACTGCTATATAGATTCAGTGCAATCCCAATTGAAATCCCAGCAGCATACTTCACAGACATTGAGAAAACAATCCAAAAATTCATTTGGAAAAAGAAGAGACCTAGAATAGCAAAAGCAATGCTAGGCAATAAAAAAAAGGTAGGGGATATTGCAATCCCCAACTTGAAACCATACTACAAAGCTACTGTGGTAAAAACAGCATGGTTCTGGCAAAGTGGGAAGGGTAGGGGAAAGGGAATAAGGGAAAAGAAAAAAACATGAGAAAATGAAAAAATGGAAATAAAGTGTTTGTAAATAGGGAGGGGAGGAGGGGGTGAATGGGGGAAGGGGAAAAGGGGAAAAAAATGAGAACCAAGACCAGTCATGTAAAGGTACAAGATCCCAGTAATGAATGTAACTGTACTGTCTACCTAGAATGTACCAATAAACTCAATAAAAAGAAAAAAAAATAAAAGGAACAGACCTTAGGACCAGGGGAACAGATTGAAAAATGCAAAAACAATTCCAGACACACTCACCTCATCTGCCACAAAGTAGCCAAACACCCTCACTGGAGGAAAGATAGCCTCTCAAATAAATGGTGCTGGAAAAACTGGGTTTCAACTTGTCAAACAATAAAACTAGACCTGTATCTCTCACCATGCATTGAGCTACTTCTACACTTGGGCTTTGTAAAAAGTGTTACCAGTTGTTTGGGCCAAATACCTATAATATACTTGATGAATTTCTTTGCTTTAATGTTCTTGTTCAATTTGTTGCCTGTCTTGTTAGATATCCCAAATAAGATTACATTTAAACCTTTTTTTCTTTTCCTTTCTTTTTCTCTTTGAGACAGTCTCACTATGTAGTTCCAGCCAGGCTTGGACTGTGTAGTTCACTGCGTAGTTCAGGCTGGCCTTGAATTTATGGTGATCCTCCTGCCTCAGCCTCCCAAGAGCTGGAATTAGAGATGTGTGCCAACACACCCAGTCAAATCTACTTTTCTCAATTTTATTAACACTGTGCTAACCAACTAAAATATTACAGTTTCTTACCCAAATTTCAATTTGGGCCTAAGATTTTTGAATTACTCGATAGTTTTCCAAACCTATGCAAGAACAGAGCCTGATATAATACAGTATTTTATATCCATCAATCATATAAAAAACTATCATAATATATTCACACTTTTCTCAAATATTTTTCTTTTTCTACTTTTTTATAGTTTTTTTAACTACATATAAAACCAATTTTTTTCTCATTGAGTTTATTGGTACATTTTAAGTATAAAGTACAGTTACATTCATCATTGGGAACTTGTACCCTTACATGACAGATCTTGGTTCTCATTTTTACCCCATAATCCCACCCTCCCTTCACCCCCTCTATCCTCCCCTATTTACAAAGACTTTGTTTCCAATTTCTCCTTTTCTCATATATTTTTTCTTTTCCATTATTTCCTTTCCCCATCCTTCCCACTTTCCCTACACCTTTAGCCCTTTTCTTCCTATTTCACATTTTACTTCTATATAACTGCAATGAAAAACCAAAAATAAAATTAAGAAAACAACTGCATTTGCTATATCACCAAATGAATTAATGACTTAGGAACAAATTTTAAAAGAAGGGCAAACTTTACTCTGAAAACTCCAGTGTTGTTTAAAGAAATTAAAAATCTAAATACATGGAGAAATATTCTGTATTCATAGATTGAAGACAATGTTGTTAAGATACTTCCCAAATTGATCTATAGAGTCAACATAATCCCTATCAAAATTTCAACTTATTTTTGTAAAAATTGATAAGGTGATTCTAAACTTCATATGGATATGCAAAGTTCCCCAAATAACCAAAACAACCTCGAAAAGAAAAACAGAATTTGAGCTGGGGATTTAGCTCAGTGGATTTGCCACCTTCCTCACAAGCACAAAGACTGGAGTTTGATCCCTGGTACTAAAAAAAGAAAAGAAAGAAAAACAGAATTTATGCTTTCTTTTTTTTTTTTCTCATTCATTTTATTGGTACATTGTAGGTATACTCATGCTTTCTTACTGCAAAACATACAGTACTAAAAAGCAATGATAATCAGAACAGTATAATACTGTCATAGAATAGATACATAGTTCAGGAGTAAATTATGAGTTCATAAAATAAAACTATGTCTAGGATTAAGTTATTTTCAACAAGGAGGTCGAATAGTTATTCAATAGTGAAAAATACTCTTTCAATAAATGGTCCAGGGATAACTGGAAAGGAATATACAAAAGAGTTAGGTCAGACTTTTATCTCTCACCCTTATACAAAATTAATTCAAAATGGATCAAACACCTAAATTTAAAAGCTAATGCTAAAAAACTCCTAAGAGGCAGCATAAAGGTAAATCTTCATGAATGGGTTTGGCAAGTTTCTTTTTATTTTTCTCATTGAGTTTATTGGTACATTTTAGGTATACAGTACAGTTATATTCATCATTGGGATCTTGTACCTTTACATGACAGGTCTTGGTTCTCATGTTTTCCCCATACCCCTGCCCCCCTTTACCCCCTCCTCCCTTCCCTATTTACAAATGCTTTATTTCCATTTTTTCATTTTCTCGTATTTTTTTCTTTTCCCTTATTTCCTTTCCCCCACCCTTCTCACTTCCCCTACACATTTAGCCCTTTTCTTCCTATTTCACAAGTTTCTTAAATATGAAAAAAGAGCACAAAAAGCAAAAATGCATCATTAGACTTCATCAAAATTTAAAACTTCTGTGCATCAGAGGACACCATGAACATGTGGAAAGGGAATAAACAGAATCAGAGAAAATATTTGTAAAGTATGAATCTGATAAAATTGTATCTAGACTATATAAGGAACACTTACAACTCAACAATAAAAAATAACTTCATCAAAAATATAGTCAAAGGACTTAAAAAGATATTTCTCCAAAGACGTTATACAAATAGCCAACAAAAGGGAGAACATCATTAGTTGTTAATGAAATGTAAATCAAAACTGCAACTTGATACTACTTTGCACCCATTAGGACGGCAAAAATAGAAAAGATAAATAATAATAAGTGTTAGGATGATGTGAAGAAATTAAAATAACTCACTCATTTCTGGTGGAAATGAAACACGTTAGCCATTACAAAACACTAGCAGTTTCTCAAATGGTTAAATCCAGACTTACTGTACCATACTACTCAACAATTCCATCCTTAATTGTATGCCCAAGACAAATGAAAAAAATATAGCCACACAAAACTATGCAGAATTTGAAAGGAGATGTAAGAAGTTAATTAATTTATTAAATATTTCCGTTTTTATTGATGTCATTTGAATTTGTAGTCCCACATTAACATTTTCAAAATTGTAAAATGAATGAGTTCTATTGAAATATAATTGATGTGCCATATAATTCACCCTTAAGTGTACCGTCTGATTTTTGAATTTTTGTGTGCTATCAGCACCATATAGTTTTAGAATTTCCATTCACCCTAAAAGAAATGCCATACCCATTAGTATTTAATATCTATTCCCTTCCTGCCTGCACTAGTTCTAAGCAACTACTAATCCACTGTTTATTGCTATAAATATGCCTGCTCTAGACATTACATACAAACGGAATCATGCAATATATGGTTCATTGTGACAATTCTTTCACGTAGAAAAATGTGATGGGGGGGTTGTTTTGTTATGTTTTGTTTTTGTTTGTTTGGTTTGGTTTGGTTTTGGTACCGGGGATTGAACTCGGGTCCTTGCGCTTGCAAGGCAGGCCACCGAACCGCTGAACTAAATCCCCGGCGAAAAATGTTTTCAGTGTCGATCCATGTTGTAGTGTGAATCAGTATATTTCATTATTTTTATGGTTGAATAATATTTCATTATGTTGATATATTGTATTTTGTCTATTCATTCCCTGAGATGATTTCACTTTGGCAATATTATGCATAGTGCTACTATGAACATTTATCTGCAAGGTTTTGTGTGAATATACTTTTTCTATAGTTTTTCATAAAGTGCCGAATCACTGAAAATCACATACTTCTTGTCCCTTCACTCATTAATGCCTCAGTATAATAAATGAGATCTTTTTTACTTAATAATTATTCAATTATCACATTAATAATAATTTCTAAATATAACTTTATGTCCAATTAATTTTCATAGTTCTTAGATATTCTGAAATGCATTTTCAGGTTTAATTTACTTGATTTTTTAAAAATTAGAATACAAATACATTCTACATGCAGTGTTTAGTTTTACCTATTTGGAGATAGAGATTAGATATAGATGATACAGATAAAGATATAGATATAGTTTTTATTTCAGGTTCTGGTGACTGAACCCTGGACTTCATGCATGCTATATAAGCATCACTGGGCTATACACTGGGCTATACGTAAGCACCTACATACCTTTTATTTTTCTTTCATTCTGCAACTGCTATCCACCTTTTATTAATATAATCATTTCATTACATAAACCATACTACTGCTTCCTCAGAATTTCAATTTATATTGCTTAGTTGACTCACCAAAGTGTCTTGAAATTCTGTCTTTCACTGTTATACTTCCAGCAAGTTATTAGTTAAGGGGCCAGATGAAGTTCAGATTTAATTTTATGGGCAAAAATGTTCAAAGATGTGACCACGTACCTCCAGGTGTCACAAATCAGGAGGACTTTGATGTCTGCCCACTCCACTGTATGCTAGGATTAATAATTAGGTAAAATGTGTTCTTTCTTCTTTTCTTCATCATAAGAGTTCCCTGTGGAAGCAACAACTATTTTTTTTTCTCAATATCTCCCTACAGCTAATAGTAAATTTATCACCGCATTTGTCTGATTCCCAACTTCATCTCTTTAGAGTTTATGCCACCTTTCATTCCCACCAGCAAAGGTATGAGAACGCCTGTTCTCTTGCATGATTACCAGAAAAACAAGGTTGTCAATGATCTGGACTTTTCACTGATTTGTTGTGAATAATATCTCCAGATCAGAATTTTAATTAGTATTTTAAACATTCTGAAGTGTTGAACAACTCTTTATATGCTTATGAACTTCTTGTATTTATTTTTCCCTATTCCTATTTTGTTAGTTTATTTTTATTGTTTTAAATAGATATTATATGTACATATATTAAATATACATATCAACCAAAATTAGTTTTGCATGTATATGTTAACATTTTTGCCATAAAATGTAAAATGAATTAAACATTTTAGGGTGGGGGATTTAGCTCAGTGAAGCTACTGACTGCCTTGCAAGCACAAGGTCCAGAATTCTGTTCCCTGTAACAAAAAAAAAAACAACTTTATTTACATGCCTTTGAGCTTTAAACCATTGTTTATATCACTTCCAGATTATCAAATGCTTCATCAGTAGTTTTTCTTCTACTGTATGTGTTCATATTCTGTTTCTTATATATAAATATCTGATTCATTTTTAACTTACTGTGGTCTAAAATATGAAGAATAAGTCCAATTCAGTTTTTCCATGTGGCCGATTATGCAAAAATTATTTACTCAAAATTCTGTCCTTCTCCACTAATTTGGAATGATGAATGATGTGACTATCATATGCAAAATATTTATATGTATTTGGATTTGTGTCTGGACTTGATATTTTTTTCACATTTTTGTATAATCATTCATCAGCACTACTTTATTTTTAACTTGTACCCATCAACTTAAGTTTTTATTTTATTTTCAGTTTTTTCTCATGACATTTTTTCCTTTCATGAATTTTTATAATCAATTAACCTAACTCCAGGAAAAAGATAACATAGTATTTATTTTAGGCTATATTATTATTTTTTTTTTTTTTTTTGTACCGGGGATTGAACTCAGGACCTTGAGCTTGTGAGGCAGGCAATGGAACCATCCAGCTAAATCCCCAGCCCAAGAACATATCTTTATTACTTCAAAGGCACAGTTTTTGAAAACCATTTTGTAGTTTTTATCATTTATTTAGAGTTTTCAATAGTTCTTTCCAACTATATCTTAGTGCATTTTAATTTTTGTTACTACAAGTGTGATATTGTTATTTATAATATACTCTGTTTTGTTTTTGTATAAGCCATGAAAACAAAATTGTATTTGTATTTATCAAGTTAATTTAATGTTTATTACTTCTGTAAAATTTCTTTCTCAATTTTTTATTAGTATTCTTTTTTCCAGTAATACAATCCTACTATGGTATGGTAGATTGTATTCCCAAATACTTCAAAATCAATGCTATATATCAAAGGAAATAGTTGCTATACTATGTATTTGAGTTTAATAAGGATCCTCATGTGTTTTTCTCTTATAACACTGAGTTAGGGCTGATACATGAATTAATACTAAATAATGTTCAACTTTTTCATCAATTTAAATATTATTGAACTGATTCCCAATCAAGTATTTTTATTCAATATTACCATGTGAAATAGCCATATATTTTCACCTAGCATCATCAAAGAATTTTCCAATATTGAGTCACCCTTACATTTTTGGCTCAACTCACTTTAGCCTTGACATACTTTTTTTAATTTTAATTTTATATTAATTTTATTGGTAGATTTTAGGTACACAATATAATGATATTCATCATTGGTAATTTGCAACTTTGCATATCCATCTTGGTTTGTATTTTGCCCCTGCCCCCCTTTAATCCCTCCACCCTATCTACAAAGACTTTGTTTCCATTTTTTCATTTTCTCATATTAATTCCATTCCATTCTTTCTTTTCCACTACCCATCCAACTTTCTCTTCCCCTTTGCACTTTTTCTTCCTATTTCACATTATATAGTACATCTTTAAGTCCTTATTTACACTTTCAGTTTCTCACACTAGAGAAATTATTTGGAATTTACACATATGTGCCCTATTTATTTCACTTAAGAGTATGGCCTCGATGCGCATCCATATAGCTATAAATGTCTCTAATTTCTCATTCTTTATGGCTGAGCAGTACTCCACTTTATAGAAAAATCACATTTTCTTTATCCAGTCTTCCCTTGATGGGTTGATGTTTTAACTATCATTAATTGTGCTGCTATGAACATGGGTGCACATATATCACAGTGGTATTTGAGGAAAATACCCAGCAAGGGAATAGCTGGATCAAATGGGACTTCCAATCCTAGTGCTTTGAGATATCTCCATATTGATTTCCACAGTGCTTGCAGCAGTCTACACTACACCAGCAATGGAGAAGGATAATTACTTTAAATGGAAATCAGAGCAGCAATCCAGAGAGAGAAATTTTATTTCCTCATTTAACCTTCCAATGGCCTCCTTTGCTTTGTACCTAAAAGCCAAACTCATCACTATTTCTGAACAACTTTTCTGTAAGGAAACTAGGGCCTGATTATCATCAGGATCCTCTCTCATCTGTCTTTCCCATTCACTTATTTGTGTCTTCCACCAGCTCGTGTCTTTTGAAGTTTATCAGTCATGCACTGGCCTATAGGTGCTAGATGACCATTCTGCTCCAGCCATTCTTCATATAAACAAGTTTTATATATATCATAGATATATATATATATATCTATGATATATATATATCATAGATATATATATATGATATATATATTATTTGTAACAGTTATAATCTGAAAATCCCTTTTTGCTTGTTAATCATTTTATTATTCAACTCACCAGAACAGGGAACCTAACTGCTTTTTTCTGTCAATTGTTTTTAGTCCTCATAAACTACCTGGAAAACAAGAGAAGCTCAAGAAATATTTGTAAACTGATAAATAATAAAATGCTAACACTACTTTTAGTACAAACAAGAGTGATATCTGTGAAATTCTCACTACTTTTAGGACAAATAATAGGAATATCTATAAAATTATGTGCTCTTTAAAGCAATCATTGCAAGAAACATGCATTGAGAAAATACAAAAAATAAGCCTAAACGAAGGATTAGATTAACTCTACAATTTGTGTGAATTTGGTCAAGTGATTCAATCTTTTACAAAATTCCTATTTTCAAATATAAAGTAGAGAGTATAATTTAGGATGCCTAAAATTTTCCTTTAAATTTGAAAAATATATGACTTATCTTTTGACTTATAGTAGTATACTTTTGGATTTTAAAATAAAAATGTATACTAAAATCATGTTCATTTCTAAAAATTAGTGAATTTATTGCTTTACGGATTTTATTGACTTATTTTTATAAGAGTTACATTCTTTATCATTATCATCATTATCATTATTCAGCATGCTGGATATCTTTTTCATATATATATTTTTTCATATATATATATTTCAATATATATATTGTTTTGTCAAATAAACAATGTCTAAAACAAAGATCACGAACAAACTATAAACCTTAGTATGCATGTCATAGAGGAGATATGAGTCATATTAAACTTTCCTAGGTAGTTTCTTCTCTGCCTATTGTGTTTTTCAATGAATAATGGAATAAACTAAAATTGATGGCACATTCCTTTTGTTAGAGCAGTTACGAGATGAAAAGACAAATCTACAAGGAAAAGTTATTAAAAAAAACAACACATCTCTAACAATAAAAACATGAAGTTTATCTCTCCACTTACAACCGTCTCTGATATTCTGAATATTAGAACATATTTTTAAACCCATTGATAGTTTCTTAAACTGGCCCATTTTTTATAAGTTTTGGCAATGCTGCTATAAATGTAACAAGATTTATGAATTAATTTTCATATTTAAATTACAAAAATCCCTTGGCACTTCTGAAGTTTCAGCCTCAAAGCTAAACTGGAGGTTTAACACAAGATACTTCCTGTTTTAGAACATAGATTAATGTGAAATATCTTCATCTATGGAAAAGTAAGTAAAACTATCTTGGCAATTAGGCTTTGAGGTATATTATAAAAGAATAAAATAATCTTCCTTTTTAGCTGTTACAAACATGATAAAACTCAAGCTAGTTTCTTCAAATTACCATCTACTTGTATAATGCAATTTTGATGACTAATAAAATATTTGTAAATTAAAAATTTTACATACATATTATAATTTACCCATATATCTATCATACATTTGTTAGAGAATATTAATAAATGTATACAAGTTGCAAGTGGCATGGCAATTAGAAATTTATGCTGACATAAATTAGAAATTTCTGACTCACAAATAGTTTAATTATTCAGTAGAAAATTCGTTGTTTACCATACCTATTTCAAGCAAATCAGGAACACAGTGTCATTTTTTATGTTCAGTACAATTTGCTTTATTAAATGAAAATAGTTTTATGGTTTCCTATGAGTACAGAAATGTGTATTAAAATCAAATTACAAAAATGTCAGATATGTAAAAAATGAACACCTTATGTAGTTCTAACTTCCAGAGGAAGAAAACAATTTCCTTAACATTTGGAATGTATCCTCTCAATACGTATTTTTTACAAATGCAGATATAACATTATTCAGCAGAGATGAAAGAACAAGCAGTCATTACTATTCCAAACTAAAATCACACACTGATAAGAGTTCACAGGAGGACTTCAGATTCCCTTGCACTACAGTGGACTAGGAAACGTCCACATGAGAATTCATTTGTCAGTCGGCAATAGTGTTATTGTTGCGGCACCAGAGGAAAATTCTGTGTTGTAAAAGTTATGCAACATGCAAAATCAGCCAGTGAATTCCAATTTTTATATAGGCAAATGAAGATTTTATAAAAGTATTTTTGAAATTTTACTGTCTAGACAAATTACTTGAACTCAGAATATAAATCTATTTTATGTAGTACATATATAATTTTGTGTAGGTATCTAATTTCAGCCAAAACAAAGCAATAGCTTATCTGCCTGGTTAGTATTACTCAGAGATGAAACCTTTTACAAATAACTGATTTGTAAATACCTAAAGAGTTCAACTTGGCTTTTAGTGAAATCGTCTAAACTCAAAATAAATGAAAAAAGGATTTCCTCCATTTCAGAATGTAAACTGGAGCACCCTCGTGTGTTTGCACATTTTGGAAATGGTATGGGAGGGACACATGGCACAGATAAACTCAAATATTTCCTGACAAATGTCTACTCCATGAAACCAAGTATGTTTCCTCATTATTGAGTTTCAGACTGAAGAAATGATGAATTGTTTAAAACATAAATCATGACATTAGGAATTAATAAAAGCCACAATATAGAATTTTTATTCTTAGTTTGTCTGCCTTGCTACTTTAAATGAGTAAACTTCTTTCATGGCATGCATTAGAAAATGTCTCCCAAGCCATCTATTAGATGAAAGGCGAGAGAAATAATTCAACGCATTTAAAGCAGTCTTTTTAAACATTCTTCACCATTTAATAGCTTTCTCCTCAATTATTTGACAAACACATCAGCAGGTTTTTGACTTCTTAAACTTATTATATTGTAGATGCCTTAAATGCCTGTTCTCTTTTCTTTCCTCTTCATGAATGAAAACACAAACCAGATGCTACACCAAATTCAACCCATTCGATTTCTTTGTTTGAAAAATATTTTAAACACACATTTTAGTAAGCCCATTAAATAAGACCACTGTGACAAAGATATCTTCCTTCCACTATTAAGGAACAAAAAATGCCTTTATCAAGAATTCCATGAGAAAAAGAAAAAACAGAAACAAAGTCTTTGTAGAAAGGTAGGGGTGGAGAGGTTGAAGGGAGGGCAGAGGAGTGGGGAAAAATAAAAACCAAGATGGATTATGCAAAGGTGCAAATTTCCAATGATGAATATCATTACATTATATACCTTAAAGGTACCAATAAAATTAATTAATTTTTAAAAATTGGATCTCTTGGGTAAATTCCTTCCCTTCTCCAACTATCTTGAATTTGATTCACTTTTTATTCCTATGTGTTTGTGTACACATAATTCAGTAGTATATAGATTTTTACCCTTTTAAATCTTTACATTATACTGTTTATATATTTCTGCAACTTTTTATTTCTTTTTTTTTTTTTTTTCAGTACTGGGAATCAAACTCAGGACCTTGCACGTGCCAGGCAGGCACTGCACCACTGAGCTACCTCACCAGCCAATGCAATTTTTTATTTCTAAAATGGTATTTGTGAGATTTATTCATCTGCTAAGGGGCTCATTCCGTACCAACATGACAGATACTCCCTGAATTATGTTGAAATTACATCCTGATAATTCCCTTATCCTAAATTGAAAACTAAAAATGCTGTGGACTAGCCATTGTTTACCCCCGTGATTGTGCAGCTGAGCAGGAGCTGCTGCTCAGAATCACACAAAAGAGTATTTTCCTGCACATTGCATCCTCTGGAAAAGATCAAAATTCAAAATTTCAACTCCATGGTAGAGTTGAAAAAATGGGTGTCAAAACATCCTAAGATGGAGCTATCTGTATTTATTCACTAGTTCTTTGCTCCTTGCTTGCCTATCTAGTGGCCATGCTTTTTCATTTTAGAAATGCAGCGGTCAGCTTGCTAAACTAATGTACATAAATCATGTTTAACACTGAATCCTCCTGGCTTGTAGGAATATAGGTTTCTTCTTTTGCTTTATCTCTTACAGGAGTTGTTTCATTTATGGGAAATGAATAAAATCACCTGAACATCATATTATAAAGAAATGAAAATGATCAGACCCCACCAGAAAGACCATCCCAATAAAAGTTTTTCATGCTCTGGCTCAGGAAATTGCACAAAAATAAATTAAAATGTACTTATCCTTTTTTTGTGTGCAGATATTTGAAACCATTATTTTAAAAAGCAAAAGTACACATGTTTCACCTTTCCATTAAGTAAAAATACACAGAAGTTCACATATCTTATAGGTATGCAATTTAATAAACAAGGATTTTTCATAATGTAGTGTTTTTCAAAAAATCAATTGAAAATTATTCTTGCCAGCAACTAACTTTTTTCTTTTATTGAGTTTATTGGCACATTTTAGGTATACAGTACAATTATATTCATTATGGGGATCTTGTACCTTAACATGACAGGTCTTGGTTCTCAGTTTTTTCCCAGTGTCCATGCCCTCCCTTCTTCCCCTCCCCATTTACAAACATTTTATTTCCATTTTTTCTTTTTGTCATTTTTTCTTTTCCCTTATTACCTTTCTCCTACCCTTCCCATTTTCTCTACACCTTTAGCCATTTTCTTCCCATTTCACAGTGTCAGTTATCTCATTAGGATCTTATGTACTATTATAGTTTTTCACACCAGAGAAACTATTCGGTATTTACACATGTGTCACTTATTTATTTCACTTAGGAATATATCCTCAATATGTATCCATTTTCCTATGAATGAATCTAATTTTTCATTCTTTATGGCTGAGCAGTATTCCACTTACTAGAAAAACCACATCTTCTTTATCCAGTTTCCAATGGATAGGCAAATGGGCTGTTTCCAAGTTTTAGCTATTATAAACTGTACCACTATAAACATTGGTGCACACATATCACTGTGATATGATTCTTTTAATTCTTTTGGAAAGATACCCAGCAGAGGGATGGCTGGGTCAAATGGAACCTCCAGTCCAAGCTCTTTGAGGTATCTCCATATTGATTTCCATAGTGGTTGCACCAGTCTGCACTCCCACCAACAGAAATCTCAGTTGTTTTCATCTGTATCCCTCAAATGACCAGTGATGTGGAACATTTTTTCATATATTTACTTGCTGCTTTTGCTTCTTTGTCTGAGAAATATCTGTTCATTTCAGATGCCCCTTTTTGAGTTGGGTCTTTATATTTGGGGGGTCAGATTGTTTTGAGTTCTTTATATATTCTAGATAATAGTCCTTTGTCTGAGGAGCAACTGGGAAAAATTTTTTCCCACATTGTAGGTTGTCTCTTGGCTCTGTTGATGGCTTCTTTTGCAGTGCAGAAGCTTTCTAATAAATTGAGAATCCAGTTGTTGATTCTTTCTGCTAGTTCCCGTGCTACTGAGGATTTGTTCATAAAGTCTTTTCCTATGCCAATGTCTTCAAGAGTTCTGCCTAACTTATCATCCAGCAAGTTAAGTGTTTCTGTTTTAATATTTAGATCTTAATCCACTTGGATTTTAATTTAGTGCCAGCAACTAATTTTAACAGTCTTAAAGAAGAAAAAGAAAAATAGCCTCAGAAATGAGAATAATAAAATTAAATGGATAAAGAAATAATAATTAACAATTTTGTCCAATTTTATGCAATTTATTTATACCTCCTGAATTCATACAAATAAAAACATCTTCATCTTTCCCAAGGAATTATGTAATTATTGATAACTTTATTATGCAATTATGAATAACTTTAGCTCAAAATACAGTAAAAAATAAAATAACTAGTAAACACTGCAAATGTTATGTTTTACAACAAAAGTTGGTCACCTAAGGACACTGAAAACAAATGGTAATTAGATGAATGATCGTGTAACATGAACCTAAGTCACTGAGAGTTGAAATAGCTGTGGCATATTGATCATAGTTCAAATTCTTTGATGGTGATATGGCTTCCTCCTGCATAACAACAAGATTGTACTAACAGTGTTGATACCAGTAGATGTGAATATAGCACGCAATGAATGCATTGGAATCTAGATGTATACGTTTTTATCCAGCAGCCCTATGCCTTAAGAAATTATCTTAAATGCTCAATATGCAACCTCCATCACAATGGCCTGAGGAAACAAAATATATAGAAGTAATGTTTAATAATGGATCACGATTAAGATATGATCTATGACACTACTTTTGTATAGGTTAATTCCTTTAAATGTTACTTCCTCATCTCACTTTTACTATCATTTTGGAAAGTGTTTTTAATCTTGTTAAAGTTTGAGCCTTTTAATGCAGAAACTTCAAATAAGCACATAATTAATTTTATGTTCTTACAAATAACATGGCAATCTGTTTTGATAAAAATACACTGTAATCATTGCTTAATGTATGAAAAATGAAGTTGCCTTATATCACCACAGTGAAATAATATCACTTAAGGTTTTAAGTGAAATTAGAACGTAACTCATAAAAAGTAAAAATAAATATATGAATATGCATAAATCTTATAAACAATAAAATTTTATACACACCCCTTTCATAGTCTGAACTTCATTCCCCTGAAAAATGTGTCTATCCAAGATCCATCTCTGTGAGTGGTTGTGGAATTTCCAATGACAAAATAGTGTCAAGGGCAAACAGAGTTGTTTCTTAAGAGGTTATGGGGTTTAGAGTGATTTTTAAAGTACTTTTTTTCTAAAGCTGCTAAGAACATGGCATGTTTTCACCAGCTATCGTTATATAAAAACATGACCCACAATATGTTATCATGGAAAAATACTAACATAGAAATTGGAAATGAAATGGAAACAAATACACAAAGATAAAATGTGCTTTGTTCAAGTCTCTTTTCTGTGCTCTGAAATTATCTGCTGGATCGATAAATAAATGCTGGATCAACTCTGCTTTTGTTTTTGAGTTTTATTATTTTGACAGATTTAGGTCAGTATTCAAGATATTCTCTCATCCCATCCCCTTCCATTTTGGAGTAGAAAATATTATGTGAGCAGAAAATTCCCTAAAGATTTTCTCTGTGTAGACATGAATATGGTGGAGTGAGAAGCAGAACTGGACAGTATAAAAGCTGCAAGGTTTTTTTTTCCTTAAAGATAACTCAGCAACAGTAGTATACATGTATAGTATCAGCCCATACTAGCCGTTTTCGAGCTGCTTTTTGTGTTTTGAAATTTTGTAAGGTACATGAAATCTTCACAGCGTAACCTTTCTTACCCAGCTCTTGCCACATGTCATCAGAGGGTTGTGCTCACTCTGGCTATCAGGGACCTTGGATGACCAGGTTACGCCATCCTGAGCACTACCATGTTACTAAGAGGCATCGTGAGGCATACGAAGAGACAGTGGAGAACTGGGAACAGGAAAATTACACAGAATTTCTACCCATGTTTTAGGGACCAGAACGAGTCATATGTCCACACCTATTCTCAAGGGATAGAGAACAGTATTTCCACAGATACCTGGAAATAGAGAAGAAACGGACATTGTGACTATTGATACATCCTGTCCTAACTTTGGGACAAATGTTTATTTCAGTAAAAGAAAATATGTTGTTCCTATGCATTTGAGATGTCCTTCTGTACATGTTGAGAGAGAGAGAGCCAATATTAAATATTAAATATTATGTTTATAAAAGTAAAAGAGGCATTTTAACACATTTTATGTCAGAAATGATTTTACTGTGGTTTCCTGGAAGAGGATTAGGATGTTTTTATTTTAATCAGCTTGGGGGTTTGGGACAGATACACATCTGCATCTTGATCGTTTCTGAACCCCCTTTCCCCTATTCTCTTGTCCCACCTTCTCCTCAATTCCCTTCCCATCTCTACAGAGGCGACCTCTCTGTTTCTTAACATAGCTCTTTTTTTTTCTTCTTTAAATTGTTTAAAATGTGGATCTCTAATATTAGAGATACTATGTGATATTTAACCTTTTGTGACTGAATTATTTCACTCAGCTTTAAGGTCTCAAGAGCCATTCATTCTTCTACAAAAGACTCCAAACTGTCCTTTATGACTACTCAGTCATAAAGAAATTGTCTATAAATACCACATTTTCTTTGTCCATTCGTCTGCTGGTGGGCTTATAGGCTATCACCTACAGGTGATATCCCTTATAGGCTGTTGTGAATTGTGCTGCTAAAAACATGGGTAAGAGTTTTTGTTACAACTTGTACAAATAAATTTCAAGAGGATTAAGAACACATAATAACTCATATTCACCCTACTCCTGCTCATCACATCACTTTCAAGTAACAGTCGTTGTCAGAATGTGACTGAAGCCAGTAGGTACAATCAGGTCTCGTGGTTTAGGCACATGCATTGGATTATACATATTTCCTTGTATTCCACGAATTTTTTTTTCTTTAACTGCCATTTGACCACAGTTTAGTGACTTAAATTCATGAAATTCAATTTCCAAATTGCAAAAACGGTGTCTCTCTCAGCTACTTTCTCATTGCTGGAACAGAATGCCTACAAGTTAAACAATAAAGTTTATTGTAGCTCACTTTGTAAAGGTTTCAATCTGAAAGTCAACTGGCTCCAAGACAGAGCAGCATGGCACAGAGGCATAGCAGAGAAGAGACAGCTCGCGGCATGGCAGGCAGGAAGGCAGCAACCTTCCTTCCTTCTGCTTTCCATTATATTCTATACAAGGTGCAAGCCTACTGGGTGGTGCCACCCATAGGCCGGATGGGTCTCCCCTCTTCAATAAACCCATCCCCACAAACATGCCAAACCAATTAGTGAATTTATCCAGTATCATACACCCATGATCTATTGATTCCCATAAGCCCCACTGATAAGCTCATAAGGTTTTGACAGGGACATCTAGACACAAACCACAACTGGGTCAGAAAGCCTCTTCTAAGAGCTGTGCTCAGGATTAGAGTTTATATTTAAAAAATAGAAAACACAGGTAATGATACAGGGTATTTTAGACTGAAAATATTGTTTTTAATATTTTATTGATGTAAATACATAATATGGTTTTAACTACTGCTATTTTAGTGATTGGATTTATAATTTAGACAGGAAAATTGTTTATTTTATGGAAACTAGAGTATGAATTACTCAGTAACCAGATAATCTGTGTCTTCAAGGTTATATCTTGAAGGAAATCACTTTTATATTTGCAACATGATTTCAAGCTGTTAAAATGACCAAATTATTTCTTGAATCATGAAGTTTCATGGTATCTCAAAGTTGGCTTGGTATAAAATTTTGTTATGTTCTCTTCCTACTAACTTTACTGTCTAAAATAACTATTTTCAGTATCTCCTTTTAACAACTGAAACGATAATGTTAATACTCAGATTTATTCTTTATTTTTGTGGCTCCTTCTATTTATTTTACTTTTAATAGTACATGTTTGTAGTACACAATGATGACATCCACTGTTAGGAGCTGGTAGACGTCTGTGACACATCTCACTGGTTTGTTTCCCCTTTTCTCCACTCCTCTTTTATCTCTCCAGCCTCAGCCTCTTATAATTATATGATCTTATAAATTATGATATATAGAGATTTAAAATCAGACTCATAGGCCAAAAAAATAAAAAAAAACATGTAAGTCAATTATACTAAGTAAAAGTAGATACATTTTAGATACATTATCTGCCCTGGATTATAATTTTCTCTCTCTCCTATTTTGTATTATCTGTCATTTATACTTTATACACTCTCAATTTTTCAAATAAAAGAAACCATGTGATATATGAGTTTCTGTGTCTGAGTAACTTCACTTAACATTATGCATCCACGTTCCTATGAATGACTCAAGGTCGCCCTTCTTTGTGGCAGAGTGTACCCATTATGTACAAATACCTTATTTTCTTTTTTCATTCTTCTGTTGATGGACATAAGGGCTATTTCCAAGATACAGGGATTATGAATTCTGCTGCCTATGAGTATGCATGCATCACTGTGGTATGATATCTTTAGCTCTTTAGGGAAGATATCTAGGTTAAATGAAATCTCTATTTTTAGTTTTTTGGAGGAATATCCACACTGATTTCCCATAGTGCTTATATCAGTGTATTGTCACTAACAATGGAGAATGGTTCCTTTCTCCCCACAGCTTTTCCTGCATTTATTAATGGTTGATTTCTTGAAATAGTCAGTCATTACTTCTGGGTTGAGATGGAATCTCAATGTTTTAATTTGCATTTTCCAAACAGAACTAAGAGACAACCTACAATGTGGGAAAAAATTTACTAGCTGCTCCTCAGACAAAGGACTATTACCTAGAATATATAAAGAACTCAAAGGGAGGCTAGGTAGGAGGATCGCTGTGAATTCAAGTACAACCTAGGCTACATAGCAAGTTCTAGTTCAGTTTCAACTACAGAGTAAGACCCTGTCTCAAAAAATTAAAAAAAAAAAGAACTCAAAAAATCAGCCCCCCCCAAATATAAAGACCCAATTCAAATATGGACATCTGAAATAAACAGACATTTCTCAGACAAAGATGCAAAAGCAAGTAAATATATGAAAAAATATTCCGTATCACTGGTCATTTGAGAGATACAGATGAAAACAACCCTGAGATTCCACCTCACCCCACAAAGAATGGCTGTGATCAAGAAATCAACCAATAACAAATGTTGGTGGGGTTGTGGGGAGATAGGAACCCTTCTCCATTGTTGGTGGGAGTGCAGACTCGTGCAACCACTATGGAAATCAATATGAGGATACTTCAAAGAGCAGAGATTAGAGGTTCCATTTGACCCAGCCATCCCTCTGCTGGGTATCTTTCTGAAAGAATTAAAAGAACCATATCACAGTTGATATATGTGCACCAATGTTTATAGTGGTACCTTTTGTAATAGCTAAAACTTGGAAACAGCCCATTTGCCCATCAGTTAGAGACTGGATAAAGAAGATGTGGTTTTTTTATTAAATGGAATACTGCACAGCCATTAAAGAATGAGAAATTAGACTCATTCATAGGAAAATGGATACAAATTGAGAATAGACTCCTAAGTGAAATAAATAAGTCACACATGTATAAATACCAAAAAACTATACTGGTACATAAGATCCTAATGGTATAGTTGACAATGTCAAATAGGAAGAAAAGGGCTAAAGGTGTAGGGGAAGTGGGAAGGGTAGGGGAAAGGAAATAAGGGAAAAGGAAAAATGAAAAAATGGAAATAAAGTATTTGTAAATAGGGAAGGGAGGAGGAGGTGTAGGGAGGACAGGAATAAAGGGAAAAAATGAGAACCAAGGCCTGTCATGTAAAGGTACAAGAGCCCAATGATGAATGTAGCTGTACTGTATACCTAAAATGTACCAATAAACTCAATGAGGAAAAAAAAAGCTTCTGCACTGATCTCCATTTTAAAACTTGTCTCAGCTTGCCTTCAGTACTGAAGAAAGTGTAAATAGTCAAAGTAATTATCTTAAGTTCATAACTAAGACTAGGAAACTAATTGGTTGCTAGATTTTTATTGCAAATAGCTCTATGTTGGCATTAATGTAAAAGTCCTATTAAGGGGTAAGCTACTGGGAAGCTATTCCTGCTCCGATATAAATTCATATTATAAAGCACACATTAATGATCAGTATTATAATATGTAGTAGGAAGAACTACAGAGCATACAAGAAAAACACATACATCTAGTTCTTTCTAGAATAAATACACCACCTATCTGCTTTAAATACTTTTCTAACAGTATCAGCTTGAAGTTATTATGGGTTTATTTTCCTTTGGAAGGGTAAAATTGCTTCTATAGGCTATGTTAACTGTTATAAATGTTAACAGTAAAAATTGAAATACATTCTTGTTTATGAAATATAACTGACTCATAAATTATATTTGTGCAAAATTCATGTAAGAAATAATTTTCAACTACTCAGTAGTTAAATTATAATGCTATATTATTCTGAATTAGAACTAGCTAAGAATAGCATCATAGTCCTATCTTTTGGACAAGAGAAAATATTTTATTCTAATGTATAAATGTATTTGTACTAATTACTTTAGGAAGCCTAAAATAAATCTTAATCTTACCAAATGAAAAATATTCAATTGGTTCCTGGGTTGCTTCCCTACATTTAGGAAGAAGGAATTTGTCATATTTCTCTGGTAACGATGACTCTATTTTGTATACCTTCTAACAATGTCTCAAATTTTCACTTAAACTATTATTACCTCAATAAAACATGCCAAGGATTGCTGGGCGTGGGGGCGCATGCCTGTAATCCCAGCATTCGGGAGGATGATGCAGGAGGATCACTGTGAGTTGGAGACCAGCCTGGGCTACACATTGAGTTCCAGGTCAGTCTCAACTACATAGTAAGACCCCGTTGCAAAAATAAGAAAATAAAATAAAACATGCTAAGGATGCCAGCATTTTGATATCCAAAGATTCATACCCGTAGTTACAAAAGGGTAGACTTTCATATAGCTATGTATCAAAATTGATGAATATTATAAATGTGTTACTCTTAGAAGGATTCTCTGAATTTCAGAGCTGAAAGAAATTACTTAAGAGTACCATTTGTAAAAAGAGGAAAATAATGTCCTAAGTCATTAACTGTGTGTTCAAAGTCCAAAAGCATGGCGGCAGAGCTTGAATTTGGACCAAATGTTTTTATCGCCAGTTTGGATATCTTCCTATCTAACCTTCTGGCGCCTCATACTGTAAGTGTAAATGATGTGGGTTTTTTGTTTTGTTTTGTTTAAAGGAAGGCCAGAGATTTAGCTCAGCGGTTCTGCCGCCTTGCCTTGCAAGCACAAGGACCTGCGTTAGATCCCAGGTACCAAAAAAAGAAGAAAAGCAACCACACCTAAAATCCATTTTCAAGGAGACTGAGATTGTAATCCAAATAGGTAGGAGCTGTCAAACATCAAGCGTTTCAGCCCTTCTTGCTATTAACATCTTCTCATCAGTAGAATCAGAGCTGGGGAATCCAAATTGTTGTACCCACAGGGAGAGGGGAATTGGTGGGGAGAAGGGAGAGGCTATTGTCTATCATTACCAGTTCTCATCTCTCATTAGATTAACCAATAGCAAGCAGTTAGTCGGTTGTTTCTTTTAAAGCTCTACTTGCGAAGGAGGGATAATACAGTTTGGGGAGAAATTAAATGGAAATCTGGAGGAAAAAAATGTCCTTATAGACATCTAAATGGAAGGATAATTCGTGGTAAACTGAACAATCTGACTCTTTTCCACAGATCTCACTGTGGTTGATGTAGTTATATTTATACAGGACACTGGCTGTATTCAGAGCATGGTGTGGCTCTTGTAAAAGGAGCACAACAAAATATGGAAAGAGATACGTTTGGAAACTTTTTTGTAATTAAAAGTTAAAGAAAAAGCAATTTTCCTAACATATCTCTTTCCTAATATACACTGTTGAGCAAATATCAAGAAACATTTAAGTTATGATAATAACATTGTTAAAATAAATGCCAATGATGTAATTGTCTTTTAAAATCTGCTTTTCCTGAAGAGTTGAAATTAATTTTTACTAAATCATTATCTTTTTTATGGCAGGCAGATGTTGGGGTTATGGTTTCGGTGAACTTTGGGTTCTTCTCATTCACAGTTTAGGATCTGCTTTTTAATAAATGAAGACGCTAAGGTCTAACCCTTCTGGCGGCAGATTGGCTTTCTAATTATCTTAGTAATAGCTCTAAATTATTATTCAATGTAGGTCTGCTTCCCACTGTTAATGGGTCATGATATCCCTCAGGATCCATACTTTTTTTCCTGTTTTAGTAAATGACTTGCCATCTGCAGATAATTCAAGTTCACTGTCTAGCATTTTAAAATAATATTGTTATGCTCCAAAAGATACTTTTATGCTTTCAAAGGTCCGAAATTGAACAAGAGAAAGATCAGCTGACTCCTTTGTAAGATTCATTGTCATAAATGTCCTAAAAAATAATCAACATTGATATTTCACGTCATAGCACATTATGTTTTCTTTGTGTTTTCACTTTCACTCTGATGTATGCAATGTCTCCATCGGATAAATTTTTATTTCTTATAATGATGAAATTACATAAAAGGGTCTCAGCAAGAAGGCACTGTATTTAGGGGACTGGCTCAGTGAACTATATTCTTATGTCATCTTTGACAGAGGATAGCTTTTTCATTCCAGTATGAATTACTCTCCTTAAGCCTCATTTTACTCAGATTTAAATGGGAGCCAAAATATTTCATCTTCTTGAAATACCAAGAGTCTTTAAGAAGTCACCACTCTGACCTGTTACAATATTTCTAATTTTCTGAGTTGCCTTAGGGAAACAATCCATGATTTTAACAAAGATACATAAATATGCTAATTAGAAAAATTACACTAACGACAAGTGAAAAATCTAAATATTCATAGCTATGGAAATTGTTGTATGACATTACTGGAAAATGGAATAATAGGAAGAAATAATCATATTTTAAAATATTTAACAAGATGAAAACCATAATATACAGAACAGTGTTAAAATATGGGAAATAATATAAAATTTTAACAATATATTTTACATCATTTAGCTGTAAGACCCAGCCTATCAGTTTACCCCGACCTGGAGTCAAACAGAGATTACAGATATAGACCCAGAGATAATTTAGAATGAGGGAGCCAGTGGTCTCCTGCCTCCAGTGGACAAAGGGCAGTGAGTGCTTGGCTCATCTCACTGCTAGTCACTTAGATATGGGAACAAGCAATTAGACTAAGGGAAGATTCACGTGCCTCTTGTTAACTACAGAATGTACCCAGGTAAACATCCGCATCTCAGCTATATTGGCTCTTCTCTGGAATCTGCAATGGGCCCGCATGCCTATATGTTGCCAAAGGAAGAACAGCTTGCTGTTTTTCTCTTTTGTGCTGACAGAGAAGGTCAGTTAGGTCTTGATCTTCATTATATGGTCTCCTACATGTAGTGGACTCAATTATTTTAAAATGATATTACAAAAACATACATTTGAATATATTTATATACATATTTACATGTATATATCTGTTACTGTGTAGTATGAAATTTCTAACAATTAACATGAAATGTCTTTGCTTAGGAAAATAAAGATATCCTTCCATTATTTTCATTTTCCATGGCTTCCATGATAACACAACCCAGAAATGTTGAAATAAAAATTGAAGAAATAAACAAGTTTTCTTAGTTTTAAACTACATGACATTTTGAGTCTTGAGATGAAATCTTCTGCCATTCTACTCTGTCCTGCTCCATTTTGCCTCAGCAGTGAACCATCATCCCTTTTTTTTCAACCTCTTGACCGTGTATACGCAACCCGCCCAATGTTTGTTGTCACCTAGTAGCCTTCTTGGGTATCTGATCAGTGGTCAGGTATCATGGTGCTTGTGCTCAAGTAGCTTTCATTTTACTTACTAAGCACAAAAGTAGTAATGCTGGGAATTCCAGTGTGCCAAAGAAGAGCCAGGAGGTACTTCATTTAAGGAGAAAGGTGAAAGTTACCAGTTTAGGACAAGAAAAATTTTATGGTGAGGTTCTTAAAAATCAACAGTAAAAACAAATCTATTTTCCATGAAATTGTGAAGAAAGAAAAGCAAATTCATCACTGGTGTTCTGTTGCACCTTAGTTAAGATGGAAGAGGTATTAAATTCTAGGGCCTGGTACTTCTGTGGTTTCAGGCATACACTCTACTTCTTGAAACATTTCTTGTGGACTAGTAAGGGAGATACTGTGTAGCTACATAGAGTATTAAAGGATATTTCCTTCAAAATGGGGAGTACTTGTGGCAATCAATGACTCTTCAAAATATACCTAGAGAAGCAATTATAATGCCAAAATAATTCTTAATATTACATATATAAAAAAGGAGAAATCAAAGAATAAAGAGGCTCGGAACCAGAGGGTATTTTAAACATGAAGATGTTTTTAGGAATGAAATCACAAGCATAATAGCAGAAATGAGCATAATTATAAAAATGGACAATAAGAAAAACATCAATCAGTCAAGAGTTAACTTGTAAACCAGGCATGGTGATCCCATGCTTATGATCCCAGCACTTGGAAGACTGAGGCTTGAGGACTGCCGTGAGTTCAAGGCCAGCCTGGGCTACATAGCAAGACACTGTCTCAAAACACAAAAAGAAAGAAAAAAAGAGTTAGCTCCTGAAAACTGGTAACAAAAGTTGGTAAAATCCAACCAGATTTATTACCCCCAAAATTAAAAGGCTTATAAAGAAACAGTATCAGGAATGAAAATTGTTGCAATAGTTTCTATTAAGTATGTCTCATAATTCAAAAACTTTAATACATTTAAAATTTTAGATAAGAGGAACAAAATCCTTAAAAACACATGATAACTGACACAAGTAGAAAATATTTTAATTTCACAACTAATAAAATCCCTAAATTAGAGACAGTAAAAATGGCATGTCCTTTTCAGGAAGACACATACAAGGCCAGGTGACATTTCTCAAGATTCAGAACAAACATATAAGTAATAATACTAAATCCTACACCAATTCTTGCAAAGAAAGAATAAATTAATATCTTCAGTACCACTTATTTTATGAGGTCAACATCACACCTTGTTAGCACTAAGCCTTCAGCGAAAACATACATTTCTGACAATTTTTTCATTAGCATAATATTAGCAATTTGAACATGAGTAAATGAAATCTACCAATAGCTGGGGAAAATGATATGTCATGACTACTGATATTTTTTAGATATATAGAGTGGTTCAACTTTAAAAGTCAAATATTGAGGACATAACCCTTGAGATTGAGAATAAGACAGATGTTCATTATTACCTCCTCCTTTCAACATTATAATGAATCTATAATAAGACAACAAAACAGGAAACACAAGATCATATTACATATAAGGACTAGAACTTAGATCATTTTCAGATGATATTTTTATGTAGATTGAAAATCAAAAGAATGAAAGAGTGGCTACTGAAATTGAGGTTAAACAAGAAACGGGGTAGAAGGTCTGTAGTCAAAAGCCAATTTTTCTCATATACATCTTAAAATAAATATAAATAAAATTTAAAAAATAAAGTTAAGGTAATTTATCTTAAAACCATACAACTTAAATTATATAAAGATAGGTCTCATAAGTAAAAAGGTATAATATAGCTATCCTAAAATTAGTAGGGATTATTAAGGGAAACTAAAAAGATTGAAATAGAAGAATGTATCATATTCTTTATTGGAAGTCTCAATATTATAATGCATCATTTTTTCCAATATTAACCCATAGATTAATCAAATCTTAGCAATTTTATGGAAAAAATTCGCATGTTAATAACATTATATGAAAATGGAAATATTCAAGTTGATATTAAAGAAAAATAAAATTGGAAGATTTCACTTAGACAGTAGTATTTATTACAAAGATAGATAGGTAAAACCGTATAACAAATAATGGCCTATAGAACTGATTAGCAACCAGAAACAAATTTACATATTCTGTTGGTTACAGTGTGACTAAGAGGACACTGCAGTGCATTAAGAAAGGATATATAATTTTATAAGTGACACAGAGTCACCTGGATTAAAAAACAGGTGAATTATATTTGTCACACCACACATAAAAGTTTTTCCAGTTTGATTATTGATGTGTGATAAGTAAAAACAATTTTCAGGAAAAAATTATAAAATTATAATTGCCCTGGAAAAAAGCAAATGTTTCTTAAAAAGAACACAAAAGCACTAACCAAGAGGAAATATGTAGTGAACAAGGCTACGTGAAAATTAAGAACACCTATTTATTCAAAGGTCATTCGTAGTGTAAAAGTATATAATATAGAGAATATGTACATCTGACAAAAGGATTTCTTTACATCATTCCTAAATTTCAAGAATAATGAAGTAAATACTTAAACAGTAATTAATATCAAAAGCGAAAGATATCAACAGGCATTTTTAAGAAGCAAGTTTCATAATGGTTAATAAACCTATAAATCTTTGCATACTTCATTTGTCACTGGAGAAAATTAAATTAAAAACAAAAAGAAGCACCATGATAAAACCAACTGAATGAATAAAGTAAAAAGATTGACAAATATTAGTGGATGTAGCACCTGAAACTTCACTTATAGCTAGAGTTAATATATATTGATATAATTAGTCAAGAAACCTGAGTGGAACATCAGGAACTCTATGTCTGAAAATATATATATATCCGCAACTGGGCATTCTACTCAAATAGAAGATTAACAGAAATGTATACACATTTCGCCAAACTTCATGAAGCAGTATTCATAACAGACAAAACTGGAGACAATCTGCATGTTCATCAAAAGCAAAATGGAGAAGAAAAATGTGTGGCACATTTATTTAATTTATTACTATCTAACAATTAGAGTGAACAATAACTACCTCAAAGACACATACATTTTGAGTGAAAAGAAAATAAGACACAAAGTGGTACAAATTCATGACCCACCTCTAGTAAGTTAAACCCAATCTAATTTGTAGTGTCAAAAGTCAGAGTGGTTATATTTAAGAAAGGAGAGTGACTCAGGGATTTGAGATGTATGTCAATGTTACTTTTCTCAGTCTCAGAGCTAGCTACACGGGTGTGTTCATGATGCAAAATCCATAAAATTCAATTCTTTCAGTTTGCACTGTATAGAAATTCTTCAGTAAAATACTCATCTTTAAAATGATAAGAAAATATGCTTATATTGCAGTTTTATTCAAAGGATTAAATGAAGCCATTATGAAAAGGATTCTTATAGTCTATAAAAATGTAGCTCCATGACTGTTGTTGCAGAAGGAAATGTGATTACTCAGCCATGAATGTGAGGGGTTATAATATGAATTCTGACCCAATAAAATATCACCTTGTACTTTCCTGACCTCTTTTCAGATTTTCTTTTTTGGCTGTGTTTAGAGAACAGCTTGATTCCCACTAAAACTATGTTCTGAGCTTTGTGACTGCCAAGAAAGTCTTTTTAATATGTTGTCCCCAAGTTCGCTTCTAGAAGACAGTCAGTGCTTCCTCAGTATATTTTCAGGAGGAAAAGTGGACCAAGTGTCCCAGTGATGTTTAGGGTCCCTGCCTACAGTGCTTCTCCAGTTTCTCTGAACTCTCAGGACAAATACAATTCTGAAATGATAAAGAAAACAGAAGACTTGATAGAAAATATGTGTAAAAGCCTACAATCAGTAAAACCCAAAGATTCGCTCTTTAAAAATTTCTTTAGAATGAATTACAAGTTAAAATAGTAGTTAACAGCTGGACATTGGAAGTCGAATGCATAAAGCTTTGGCTTTCTAGCTGTATCGGTTAGCAGATGTATGCACTAAACAAGTTTTGTTTTTGACTTTCTTATATACCTCTTCAATAAAATGAAGGTAATAATTCACATTTTCTACACTAAATAAGTAACACCTGTAAAGTGCTTAGAAAGGTGCAAATATGTGGAATGGAGAAAGCGTTTAAGAATTATTACCTAACAAATCTGTAGAGTCACATCACCCTTCTTTCTTGAGACCGAGTCGTCCTTAATTTGTTTGTCAGTGATTCCCATGCTCCTCCCTCTTAAGTTTATAAAGGGAAAAAAGCATGAAGGAGTAGAATACGTAGGAAGCTTGGAAGTTCTATCTCTTTTACTGTCATTCCTTTTGTTTTGTTTTGTTGTTGTTGTTTGTACCGGGTCCTTGCGCTTGCAAGGCAGGCCACCCAACCGCTGAGCTAAATCCCCGGCCTTACTGTCATTCCTTTTGCTCAAAGCCAATCATGTGGACTCACACAAGTGAAAGGAAGCACAGGAAAAGTAGTCTAACCAAGTGTCCAGAAAGAAAAGGGGAAATGAATTGGAAAAATTATAGTTGGTTTCCACACTGTCTCTGTTATTACATAACCTCTGCCTTACAAACAATAACTGTTCTTTAAAAACCTTGATGACTTTTTACTAATAGATATTATAAGTGTACATAGTCAAAAATAAGCAGGTAACATTAGATGTAGATACAAATTCATGTTTTCTTTACATTGGTAGGAAGGGGTGGAATGGCAGAAGAAAAAAATAGTGTGTTGGAATATGTGGGCGACAGAGCAATGACAGGTAATTTCTTATCTTTTACACTTGAGAGTCAGAAATAAATATCTAAAATTGAAAGATCCAAGGGATATCTCTATCACTTAGAAAAGAAAAGAGATAATAGATAGATAATAAAAGATAGATAATAGAAAAGAGGGAGTTAGTTCCTTTACAAATGCTAGGGGCACCAAGAAAAGGGGATGAAGTAGATGAAAAAAGAATCAAGATGCATTACACACATGTACCCACTCTCCATGAGAAATGTGATGTGTATAAACATGTATTAATAAAAAATAAAAAAAATTGAGAGAAAAAGAAATAAAAATAAGAAACAGGAGGAGCTACAAAAAATTGAAGAAATTTTCTCAGGGTAGTGAAAATTGAGAATAGAGAAGCATAGGTCAGGGTCCTCCTGGTTTACATTATAAAATTCCTTATCTCATTTAACCTTTGACCATGCCCATGTGCTATTTTGATTAAAACAAAAATAAATAGAATGTGTAGAAGCAATTACAGTAGTAAACCATGAGAAGTCATCAGACTGACATGTCAGTCAGTAGGAAACTTGGAGACAGACAGGAAATAAAGTTTAAATTCTGGTGGCTATAAGAGAGAAGGAGGAAATGTAATATAGCAGGCAGCACACAGTGAGAAATTACTGAGATCAGAGGGGGAAATTTTTTATCTCTCCGGTATGACCTCATTATTCAAGATGAAAACCCTTGCAAATACACAGGCCTGTTATATGTCTCCATGGTATGGTTAAAACTGTGATGGTTAACTTTAGCTATCAACTTGCCAGCATTAAAGGATACCTAGATGGCAGGTATTAAGGTGAAATAAGTTTGGTCTAAACAGCCACCATAATTAGGTGATAAAGTTTGGCCAAAAGGAGCTGAAGCACGACTTAAAGAAAAACAAGGTTTTTTCCCAGCTTTGGGCAGTACCCCCACCCCCCATTAACTGACCTTCTTCCTTCTTTGTAGCTAAAACTCTTTACTCTGGTAAAGATAGAATTGGCAACTATGTCCACGGAAAAAGTTTATGTCATCTTGTTCTCACAAGATTCACAAGGTTCTGTCTTCTTTCAAGGCTAAATTACAAAACTGTCTGCCCTTGTCCTGTTTCATGTAAACTCGCTTGCTGTATCACTAGAAAGACCAACCTCTTTAACCAACTGTATAAAACTGGAATTTTTCTTTTGTTCTCAGCTCTTTCTTTAGACCTTAGAGCATTGAGCCAGTGTTCTCTTCAAACCTGAAATAAATCCTCCTGTTTCCCAGTGGTCTCTCCTGTTTCTTTCCTCCCACGACAGAGTGTCCATCCACAGTGAATTGTACCATAGCTTGAAGTATAAATAAGTTGTAACCCACCGTAAGAATTTATCCTTTTAACCAAGGGACTGAATTTGAATCAAGCATAGCACTTGAGGTTCAGCCAATCACAGATCACCAACTCCTGAGACTATGTCTATATATGGCAACTACAGTTAGTTCATCTATGTTGTTTCCTTTTATCTGTCTATAAATGTAAACTGTGGTAGGGAGGGCCATTCTGAACTTTCTTTAGTTTGGAGTGCTGACCATTCCAGCACTATTTATAGGGGTGACTTGGGAGTTCTGGAAGGAGACTGGCTTGCATGGCCATATGTTAAATGGAAATGTTTTTAACTCCGAGTGTGCAGCATCCCTTCTGCTGAGGATCCAGATAGAAAAAAATGGCAGAGAAAAGGCAAATTTGTTGGCTGTTCTGCCACCAGTAAAGGTCGATAAGTTCACTGGAGATGGTGGCAGCCTGAAGAAAAGAGGTGGAGCTGTGGGAATGTTTGACCCGGCTTTACTGTCTCAGTAGCTAGGGAAACAATACTGCAAAGTTCCACTCCCCTTATATACGATTTTACACAAAATCAGCAAGTTGCCACAGACCACTTACTTACATAATCACTTCACTGGTACAGACTATGCAACATATCCTGACTCGCTAATAAATGGAAGCCCTAGGTGAAAAGCCTGAGCCCAGCCATCTTGGGTACTCTGACCATACACTACTCTCTCTTGGAGCAAAGACATCTGTCTTCTGTCCTTGGACATCAGAACCTCAGGCTCTCCCGTCTTTGATTCCAGAATTGCACTAGCAGCCCTCCCTCAGACCTGCAAACTCAGATGGAAGGTCATGCATACCATTTGCTTCTCCAATTATGAGGCTTTTGGTCTTTGACTAAGGCACACCAGTGGTATCCCTGAACACCTTGCAGACAGCCTGTCTGACATAGTACGTTTCAGGCTTCATAAGTGTGTGCGCCAATTCCCCTAATAAATGTCCTTTCATACATCTATCTTCATATAGATTCCAGTGTTTTTGACTCTCTGGAGAACCTTGACTAATATAAACAAAATAAACACAGAATCCAAATTATCTCACCTCTTTTGCCAATTGAAATTCTATAGGGATCATTACAGTGATTATTATTTTATTGACTTTTGTGAATTGGCTCAGGTTGTAGTGTTTATAGCTGGCACTTCTCAACCTTGGCTGCTTTTAGAACATTGATCCCACCAGCAGGGAAATTAGAGAAAATCAATTTTCTCTACATTTGCTTTTTTTTATATTTGAGAGAGAATACTCATTATCTGAACTCTTCTGCAGAAGAATTTCCTAGTATATATTTAAGATAACTATCAGAAGAAAATGAAAATATTAAATTTTTAAGGGTACTTGAAGAAACCAAATAATTTTGCCAAAGTCTTGGTTACTAGACCATTTGGTGCCTAGAGCCATTTAATGAAGTCAGGCATTGCAGCAATTACCAAGGGTCAGATAATGAAAGAGTCATGAGATGCCACAGAGCATATAACCACGAAGTTTAAATAGAAATAAATGGTACAATACAGCCAGAGAGAAAACCTCAGGCAACTCAGAAGCAACCTGACATAATATGCAGGGTCTTCTCATCAAAAATAATAATAATAAGCTTTATTTCCAGATTTCAACTACACAGTCTGATGGCCTTGGTCTCAAGGTCCAAGCACATGTGTGCTAAGAAATAACTGGTACTGATTCCAGACTGACCGTTCCACCAAGCCAGGATGTGTAGACAGACAGTCCTGGTACAGATCATCCATCTGTACACTTACAAAAACAATGCAGACAAATTAGTATGGAATGCGTCCAGGGAGTTTTTGGTCTTAGCAGATAACAAATCAGTAGCTAGAACATTTCACTCCTAGCTTGTATGAGAGTCAACTTCCAGGTCCCAGATATCCTGAGGATAAGCATGGGACTACCACAGTTCATTCACACAGAAGTCTGGAGCTTCAATTCAAGAGAGAGAGAGAGAGAGAGAGAGAGAGAGAGAGAGAGAGAGAGTGTGTGTGTGTGTGTGTGTGTGTGTGTGTGTGTTGTTCTGTTTTGCTTAATTTCCTCTTGAATTTAGAATGTTGCAATACTAAACCAAAAGAAGAAATATTTGCAAAATGTGATCAAAGATGTGTACCAAAGAAGCAGCTGCTGAGGAAAAGAACAGACCGTGCTCCAAGAGAGAAACAAATCTTTCCAGTGGAAAGGTTACTTGACCAAATAATTTGAAGATCATGTTATCTCTAAGAAAGATAAAAGAACAAGTTTCAGGAAGTTGCAGAACAGAATAACTGCCATGACTTTCACCTGTGGAAACACCCTGTGACTAACAAGGGATATTCAAAAGCCTCATTCTTTCTTGATTTGAAGTGAATAATAATTTAATAATTGGAAAGATTAAATACTGAGTAATGCAACAAAAGCTTTCAACTACAGCAGTTTGAAAAAAGGTGAAAGCAACAGCATGAGCCATTATCTGAAATTCACCAGCTTCATAGTACATTGTTAGAAATGAATAGAGAATACTCACTTTATTATTTTGAAAAAGAACATTTAGGATAATAAATGTTAAATGTTCATTGGTTTTGTTTCTTTCGATTTTTGTTTTAATTATGTAATAGTTTCTTGTGACAGTTACATTGTTGTTGTTTTCTAATGACAGCATTTTTATAACATCTGAAAATTCTGAATGTTCATTTAGAGAGACGTTTTGGACTACATAGTTCTAGGATAATCCTAGCTTATTTTTTTGATGTCTAATACCATGACCAAGAGGAGTGCTCCAATCCCTGGAAAGACAAAAAAAAAAAATTTGATCAGGAAGAAGTTAGTGATTAAAATGAAGTAATGAGATTCACTTTTAAAGAATTGTATTAGTTTTGTCCTGCTGTTTTGTAACAAACTACCAAATGGTTTAAAACCACACGAACTTATCTGCAGATCCATAGGTCACACGTCTGACATACAAGTCTCACTGAAGTAAACTCAAGGTGTGGCAAGGCTGTCTTTCTTTTGGAGGTTTGAGAAGACATTAGTTTTCTTGCTTTTCCATTTTCTAGATTTGGGCCACATTCCCTGACGCATGCCTTTTCCCCTCCATCTTCAAGACCAGCATTAGCAGACTGAGCTCCCACCTGACTTATCTGACGCTTTATTCTGCCTTCTTGTTCTAATCCTGAAGAGCCCTATGATTATAGGAGCCTCCTGAAAATCCCAATAATGTCCCTCATTTAAGGTCAACAGATTAGTAGCTTTAACTTTATCTGCAACCTTAATACCTTGTCTGTTTGCCATGCAAAGTGAAATAGTCACAAATTTACAGGTCAATTATTCTACTTTCAGAGTAACTAAGATCATATTACTGCTATGCTTTTAATGTGTAAAAATCTTCATGCATTTTGGTGGCTTTCATTTTTACTTTTTATTAGTATATGTTTATAGTATATAATGATTACATCCCTCCTGGTGAGTTGGTACAGGAAAATCACTCTTCTTAGTCATTTTTTTCATCCCTTTCTCTTCCCTACCCCTCTCCCCCTTTCTTGGTCCCCTTTCCGTATTCAAAAGATCTATCTTTATATTTTCTATAATCTAAGCTTTTATTTTTCCCTTATTTATATTTTGAGTTTCTCATTTAAGAGAAACCATGTGATATTTAAGCTTGTGTGTCCGATTTACTGTGGTCTAAAGTGCATCCATTTTCCTACAAATGATTTAAGTTTATCCTTTTATGGCAAACTAGTACTCCATTGTACATAAATGCCACATTTTCTTTATCCATTCATTCATAACAGCTAAATCCTGGAAGCAGCCAATTTACACAATGGAGACTAATTCAACATAGTTACACTTGATGGTGAAGGATTTTATTTAGTAACTAATCAAATATTTACTGGGTGTGATCCACTGAGTAGATCTTACTATAGGTGCTGAAGTTATGGCAGAAAAAAGGAAAATATAAATGTTCATCACAGAGCATATTATTGAATGGGAGGGAACAAAAAATAGCAACAGAAAGAAGTAAAATACGTAATGTATTAAATAAATTCTGAAGGGGATAAAGGAAGTGCTGTGTGTGTACATGGTTAATGGGGTTAGAGAATAAGAAAGGGAGTCAGTTGATCTTTTAGAGCAGAAGACAGAGCCCTGACAGGGCCTCTACCCTGCAGAGTGGGGTATAGATCTTACTTTATTTAATGTGACAGCTGAGTGCAAACATGCTAAATTGGGCACCTCATCAGTGCAGCAGAGGCAGATGAAAACATTTAATTCTAAGCCGTGTGAAACTCGATACAGCAGAAACCAGCATCAGTAGGGTCAGCAGTTACACAATGCCCAACGCAAAGCCGGGTTCTTGTCAGCAATCAGTAGCACTTGCACGTGTTAACTCTTTTAAAACAAGGCGGAAACCACAGTTGTCCTAAACGGCTTAACCTAGCTCCACTCATCCAAACGTCATCTTGCATACTGAATTATTCTTCCTGCTATGAAGTAAAATACTTCCATTCGGACTTGAAGATGGTTTCTTAATACTGTTTTCCCTTTAATTCTAGAGATACCATTGAAAAGGTGACATTGTGATACTTTAAATCTCAACCGTGAGAGAAAAAGATGGTGCAAAGTGACACCAAGATTGTTAAGCAACTAGAAGAGAAAAGACACCATCTATCGGTATAGGAAAGATTCTGAGGAAGGTACATCTGGGCAGAATTTCATAAGGTCTCACGCTGGCTTTGAGTTTCTTAACTTTGAAGGAAAAATGACAAAAATGTTCATGGAAATGAAATCTTGTTAAAAGGAGTACCCTTTGCCATATTCACGAAGACTCATTTTCTTTTTAAGCTAATAGCTACTTCTAGAAATTTTGTGACACTTTCTATAAGGTGCAATGACTATTTTAGAAAAAAAGTAATAATTAGGTATGCTTAGCTCGCCTCTCTGGGTAGATGGGGAAGTGACATTTGGAAGTCTTTGCTCTTCCAACAAGCCGATCTGGGATTATTTTAGGTGAAGTTTACCTGTTTGTAAATTTAAAAATTAAAATTTTAAAAATACTGTTCATGCCAAAATATACAATAGCTGCATTCTGAACCCATTCCATTCATTCTCCACTGTTTATGACTTTTACCTTGCACCGGGATTTAGACTTCACGACGTAAATTATGGTTTACATAGCACTGGTGTACCAAGCCGCGAATGAGCTGCTAATGAGTCAGTAGAGTTTTGGCTTGTGCTCATTAGGTGAAAGTAAACATTTGTAACATTTCACAGGAAAAAAAAAAACTTACTTGGGCTCAATAACAGGCCAATTAAATCTCAGGAGTTGGTATTGCTCTTAATCAAATATGAATTTTAGAAAGGCCATATTGACTCTTTGAGACAGAAAATTGTGGATCTGTTTATACACTATACTCATCTAATACCCCCAAATGAAATATACTAGCTAGGGGTAGATATTGTCCTCTAGTATTTATTTTCATATTTATATTTATATTTATGTTACCTTTCAGTATATCAAAACTATGCAAAAATCGCAGACAGTAAGTTTTGTAAAAATGCTTGCTTTAGTCTCCTTTAAATTATTCCTTTATAGTGCATTATTATTCAGTAAAATTGATTTTATAAACTAGGACTCTCACTATAACTCCTGTATTCTAATAGCAATTTGTCAACTCTTGTTCCTAATATAAAATTAGCATGTAAATTATAACATAAGTTGAAGAATAAATGGTAAATAATTTTTAATTGTTGATATGCTAATAAATATCCCATTATCACCAATTATTGGGAACAAATTCTACATATTAAGATATATATTTCTTCCTCATAATTAAAGTAAACAAACAGTGTTGTGTCCCTATCTATGTAAATGTGCTGATATTGGTAGCTACATGTAGTAAGCATGCCTAAGGAAGCCTTCCAGAGTGACAGGTTGAGCAGAGATGCTGAGGTGATCACCTTCTTTAGTACTGATATCTTTTAATTGATTGCTGTTTAATTTAAAGTGGCTTAAGTAGCATATATAAGCATAAAACAAATCCAAAACCTGAAAGGAACTCCAAATAAAAGGAAAGACTAGAGACTAAACATTTTATTTTGAATGAGGTTAAAGGAAAAAAATTCTTGTTTCCTTTGTTCTTTAATAACAAAAAAGTCCACACTGATTAGGAAAGATCAGTTTTTCCAAATGCTATGTTGCCTTTTGTCATTTAACCAACATTATTATTACAGTCATAAAGCCACCGTCAGAGAAGTTCACAGTCTCTACTTATTAGGACTTCTAGAATAAATAAATAGAATATAGAACACTACAGTGTACTGCAGATTTTTTAAGAATGAAAGTTTTAAATGTTTTAACCATAAAGAAATGATAAATGTTTGAAAAAATAGATATATTTAAACCAAACCTTGCATAATGCATGTGTATATAGCAACATCACCTGTATCCTAATAAATATTACAATTTTCTGATTTTTGTTCAGTTTATAAAATGAATTTAAATTTTTAAAAAGACATGCAGATTGAAAATGTAAAAAAATGGGCTTCAGTTCCAAGAAATGGAGCTTTTATTAGGAACAGTATAAATGAGCAGATTGAAGCCAATGTTCTCTTCTAAGTATTTGTCTTTCCATGTGTCTTCTTGTTAGAGGGTGTTAAAATTCTGAGGTTAGAATTAGGATGTAGAATTTTGAGATAAGAGGTAAAGGATCTGCTTTCTCAACACAGAGTATGTTACTGCTTCTTAAGCCTGGATCAACCCTCATCCAATTATATAAGATTCTCTGGAGAGGAGTTTCGATATTTTTTTTTTTTTTTTTGAAACAGGGTCTCACTATGTAATTGAGACTGACCTGGAACTCACTATGTAGTACAGGCTGGTCTCAAACTCACAGCGATCCTCCTGCTTCAGCCTCCCGAGTGCTATGGCACCACCACATCCGGCTCAATTTTTTTTAAAAAAATCACCCAGGTGACATCTGCTATGAAGCCAGGAGAGGTAATCATTGATCTAGGCTAGAGGAAGTGTACATGATCTAGCACAGCTCAATAGGTCAACTACTACATTACTATACAGAGATTTAAAACCAAAATACTAGCCAATAACATGCAATGATGGCCTGGATGTTGCAGGAAAGGCAAAAAGGACAGAGCTTTTGGGTAATCAAACTTTTAGCATAATTAAATAGCATAATATGTAGTGATCTTAATTATATAAAGGCAAGTTCATATTTTTAAACAGAATTAGATGATGTGATTAAGATAAAAGTGCAAAGTTAATTGAGATAGGCAATGATTATGAAAGGCGAAAGGGAAGGGAAATAGAATTAGAAAAAGTCTTTGGACCACAGTGTAGATCTGACTCTTGTATAAAGAATGGAAAGAGAAAATAATACTGGGCAGGAAGAGAAACCACTGAGATACCAAACTTGCCAAATCTTGGCCAGTCTAGTGGGAGACAATTAGGGAAGTTCTGCTTTGGGTTGTATGAGCCTAACCCTATTACTGCTGTCATGGTCACTTATTGGCAGAGCTCTGACGAGGAAAGTCATGGCTCCATCAGAGAAGCTAAGGCAACTCTTGAAGGTTCGAAAAGCTGAAGGTTATAGTTAATTAGATTCCCTGCAGATCGATCACATGTTCTTTCTCAAAGGTGATTGAAATGCTTCATCACTACTAGATGCTGTGGGTAATACATTGTCAACACTTGAAACTCCTTTTATGTAGCACTCTCAACTCATAAATCACTGGAGAGAAGTCACTATCTCCTTGGAAAAAAAAAAACAAAAACATTTGGCGAACAAATCCTAAACAAAGCACAATAACTTGCAATCTCTATGTAGTTCCACAGCGTGTCTGCCCACATCTTAAACTCTTGGTTACTCATGAGGTTTTCTTGTAGAGAGGAGTTTCTATCTTTACAGATATTTATTTCTATCTTTACAGGACAATTTGACAAGGGAGGGGCTAGACATAATGCAGACAGAGCTAATAGGGAAACCTCCTATTTGAAAAGTATTAAAACTTTCTTTGCTATATCCCACATGCATCTGTTTGTCTTAGAGAACGCTGTTATGTGGTTACAAAAAAGCCAGTAATAGATCTATGTTATCTTTTCAACTAGCTTTTTAAGTATTTCTAGAGTGCATTTCTCCTTACATCTCACCATATCTCTCAAAACAGCCTTTTAGAATAAACCAATTTCTCAAGGACTATAGATTTTGATCATAGTCAAAGATTGTATTCTATAGCTATTGATAAATGAAAATGTGTCTGGTTTGTTGGATCAATTCATACTATGTTACATGTTTATAAAAAAATTACAAGTGTTTTAAATTCTTCTTTCATCAATATGTTATATATAAGGCTTGCCTCTTCTACTGGATAGCAAATCTTTAGCAGTAATTATTGATTTTAAGTTTAAACAGTCTTATAAGTTATATACTTGTGCTCAAAAATCATATCTTTTCAAAGAAGTTGGTACTTTTTCATTTTAAATGGTAAAGTTGTATTAAAGTGCCATGCAAACTCATGTTTATAACAGCACAAATCATAATTGCTAAATATTGGAAGCAGCCTATATGTCCATCAACAGAAGAATGGATAAAGAAAGTGTGGTATTTATACACAATGGAGTACTACTTTTTCCACAAAAAAATAAACCTGAGTCATTTGTAGAAAAAAATGGATGCATCTTGAGTTCATAATGTTAAGTGAAATGAATCAGACACACCGGATTAAATATTACAAGGTTTCTCCTATATAAGAAACCCAAAATATAAACAAAGAGCAAAAGAAAAGATAGATAATAGAAATAGGAAGATTGATATTTTGTAGAAGGGAAGGAGACCTAGAGATGGAGGAAAGGGGATAAAAATATAATTATAATGTGTTATGTGCACTTATCAAATCCCCACCAGGAAGTAACCATTATGTACTGCAAACATGTACTAACAAAAAATGAAAATTGAAAAAAGTCTATTTAATGCCACAATACACTTTATTCTTTAAGACATAGTAAATAATCTCTCTATTTTTATCATATCAAATTCACAAGAAAGTATCACTTTTCTAAAATTCCAGTATTTATTTTCTTCCAAAACAATAATGTTACACTTACCGATAATTTGTCTTATGTTAACAATTAAACAAAAGTTATTATGAAGAGTTTGAAGCAGGAGAATCTCCAAGAGTTCAAGGCCGGCCTGTACTACAGGCTGAATGGAGAGTTCAGGGCCAGACTGAACTACAAAGCAAGATCCTGTCTCAAAAAACAAAAGCAAAGCAAAACAAAACAAAACAAAAACTTAATATGAAGACATACAAGGTAATGCCCAGAACCCAGTGACTTTATAGGTTAAGCAGACAATCTGAAAACCTTTATTATATGCAATATGCAAGCAGATAGATTTTTGGTAAGAATTATTTTTTCAAACAAAATAAATTAGAACATTTTATTCATAAAATTATTTAGGCAATGCATATTTTGGAACTTAGGTCTTAATTGATACCAATTACTGGTATAATGTTAAATTTATAAAATATGTTATTAGAAGAAAAGGAATACAAAATTAAATACAAAAATGAAGAACGTTATAGCCTCTTGTTTAATAAAAATTCATTGGTTTTTATTTTTTCTGCTTTTTGAGTAAGGGAACAGCTTTTGTTCACCCTTTTTGTAAGATCTTAAACTAGATCTTTATATTATTTCACCACTGGCAAGACTAAAATGAAAAAAGAGGAGGATAATGCCAAATTAATAATTCATTATTTAGAATAGTTATTTTTTCATTCAAGAAGTATTTATTAATTTACCCATTCATGAAAGGCATTGTTCGCTGAGATCAAGATTCTATAGTGAACAAAATAAAGCTGCTGGGTTTACATAGACACAGTATCTTTGTGAGGGGCAGAGCCAACAGAAACAATAAGCAAATGGAAATAAAGCACACACTATTATAAAGTAAAACAAAAAGTTAATAGTGGTTAAGGAATCATAGAAAAATGGAAACAGCCTTGCACAAAAGAATAGCATTTGATTTCTTCTCAAATCCTACTAGTGCATGTGTCTTTGTGTGTCTGTCTGTGCGTTGTCTCTTCCAGTTAGTAATAGAAAGAAGAAACTTCTCCATTTTAATGTGTTCTAATAATAACAGAATGTAGAAGAGAGAAAGGAAATTGAGGTGTATAAATTTTATAGGTAATATAGTCCTGCTGTAGTGCAAGGCAGCAAACCCAAACTCTGGAGGATGAGACAAAAGAATTGTGAGGTTGAGATTAACTTGTGTAATTTAACAATTTATAGAGATCCCTGCCTCAAACTAAAGAATAATAATTTTTTAAAAAGGGACTGGGATAGCTCAGTTTGAAGGCCATGGGTTCAAGCCCCAGTATCACAAAATAAATAAAATGAAATTTGTTAATATTTAAAATAATTTAAATTTTGATGAACCATTCTTGTCATTATTCATTGAAATGAAAACAATTTAAGTATTGAATTTTAAGTATTGAATTTCTGCTATTTTTAAGTACAAAGATTAAAACCAATGGCACCAAATGCATAACCGGGTGAATGTTTTAACATCTTTTTGTTTGTTTGTTTGTTTGTTTGTTTTTTTACAGAGAGCAATGTTTTAAATTGGTTTTCATTTTCACATAAATCAGTTGTACATTTGCCTATATTTTTGCAAGCTTACCACAGTCCTGTGACCAGTACACACCCACTTATCAAAGTAAACACCCTCCCAATTTCTAACAGCTGTGATTAGTTTTACTTTTTATTTGGGGTGTTGTTTTTTCTGTCTAAATGATTTCATTCTGTTTTTGGTATGATCTACATCTCAGAGTCTGTATTGCACGTGTGGCCTTTTGTAATTGTGCGGTTATGCAAGTTTCGAATGTAGTTGTAAATTGTTCATTCTCCTTACTATGTTATACACTCCATGCATGATCACAGCACATTTAATTTTTCATGTTAGAAAAATAGATGGATATTCCGGTATTTTTCAGTTTGAGCTGTTTTGAGTAATGCTTCCATGAATATTCTATACAACTTTGGGTGAAAATAGATTTCTTTTGACCATTTATTTTTCTGGACATTTATTCTCTTGGGCATTTACATGGGAATGGAATTGATTGATCACATATTTCATAATTCTCAGTTTCGGTTCATGTTAATAAAATGTTTTCTAAAGGTGTTTAGCAATTTATACCATCAAGTTATAAGAATTCCGATTGTTCTATTGCTTTATTAACAATATTATGTTTCTGTTTTATTTTGTTTTCAGATTGATGATGTTTAGGAGTAAATAGTGGTATTCCATTGTGATTTTAATTTATATTTACTTATTGACCATTTGACTATCACATTTTAAAAATCTTTTGTTAATGTCTATGAACACATTTCTTGGTGACCATCTTGGTCATCTTGGTGATTTTTACGAACCCCTAATGTAGTCTGACTATGAGTTATGTATTAGGAAGACAGATATATTACAACTATTACCTTTTCAGGTTACTAATAATCTCATGTCGATCACTCATAAAAAGCATTAACTATAAAAATAAAAATTGATAAAATTAATTAAAAATCTCTTCAAACACCCTGTTAATGTAATTAAAAGACAAGCAATGGACTAGGATAAGAAAAAATATTTCCTGCACATATACATGATAAATAATAGTGTCCAGAATGTTAACTCCTACATTACCAGTCAATAATAACAAAATAAATAACCAAATACAAATAACCAAAAAAAGGTAGCAGTTATGTATAGACACTTCACAAAAGATGCTACAATTGCATATGACCACATAACAAGATGCTCAGTATCATTACTTTGAGAAAAATGCAAAGACCACAATGAGATACCCATCTACACCCATGAGAATGTCTAAAATTTGACAGAACGATATTAACAAGTGGCAACAAAGGTGCAGAGCAGCTGAAAATTTAATGTATGATTAATATGAATATGAAGTGTATAGGCACTTTGCAAAATCAAAGTTGGAGTTTCTTAGCAAATTAGACATACGACTAGTACTTCTTGTTGTTTACCCAAAGAAATAGATGGACATGCTAGAAAATGGGAACAACAAAATCCTTCTCTTTTATTTTTTTAGGCAGTTTTGATATACAGCGAGGAATAAGATGCAATAACTTTCGTGTGCTTCTTTTTTTTCACACATTAATTTTTTATTTAATAAAATGTGGTATTTACATTTGGGGACACATGTAAATATATAACAGAGAGCAATTCAAGTAGGTGTAAGGAAAAGGAATCTGTTCAGGAACACGAACAGACCAAACAAATGAGTGCAACACCAATATATGTTAGGGACGCTGAAGAAACTGAGACAATATTCAGAAATACCTACTGATGAAAATAATATATAACATGCTGAAGTACTAAGGGGCTTGTGGTCATCTCTGAAAAGATTAAAGTCCAGTGTTTTTGTTCTAAATACATGTCTAAATACCGATCTTGACATCCACAAACTCAAATGAAAGGGTACTCACTGAATTGCCAGCAGCTGGTTAGCATTTTATTGAGACCATCAACATCTTTAACAATGAAACAATACATGAAATAGAATAAGAAATAGGATAACTTCCTTAGGAATCTCTGAGGCAACTCAGGAACACAAACTCATGCAATTATCTTTCTTATCTAGCAGAGAAAAATATATTGCACTCATACGGTTTATAAATAATTGCCAATCTGGCCTAACCAACAGTCTCTCAAGTAGTCTCTTGCTAAATATACACAGGAAGTCTCTTTCCACTTAGCAAGTATGCTAGGTCCATTTTTAAAAGCAGAATCAGAGCCTGGATGTGACAGTGAGAGAGGAAGATAGGAGACTATGAATGAATCTGAAAACTCATAATTCAATTTCACTCTGTGTGAGCTCCTTAATTCTGTTCATGAAATGATCAACAGCATTAATGAGTAAAGGGATCCAACTATCTTCTGGCTGAGGGTTCACGTGGCTTGCTTCTGTACCCTCCAATGCCTTCCTTAAAACAGATACAAGCTTTGCAGAATTGATTCGCACAGTCAGATGACACATAGGCAGATATATGCTTAGAACTTTCCTGTGCTTCTTTGCATGCTTTTGGTAACAGCCTATCAATCTCAAACTCTTAAAGAGAATATGTATGAAAGGTTTAACTGTTCATTCAGAGATACTGAATTTTGTTGTTTTACCATCCTCCTTTATCTCCTTTGGTATTTTTATTTACCTCCTCTGATAGTTAAGAGATGTTTAGCAATATGTTTGAGTTGTGCACCATTTTTGAAGTGGGACTGGGTTTTCTAAGTAATGGGAGAAAGTGGGCATTTCCAAGACTACCTTCTTGAAGCTACATGCCTACTGAATGTTTTAGGAAATATATGTAGGGAAAATTCAGACGTGTTTAGTGATACTTTTTTTTTTTCATTCTGTGCCTCACAAAAAGCCAAAGTATTTCTAGTTTTTCTTTTTCCTTCACCAATATTCTTCAGCCAGTCCAATTCTCAGCGCGACTGGAATCTATGAATGATCTTAAGTAAGGACATAACTAAAATTCCCTTTCTTTAATCTTTATTTTCACAGATCTCTGATACTTTTAAAAACATAAGTGCTGCAATTGTTCTGATTTTTGTGTGTTTCAGTGGAGACTTGATTTTTAGCAACTCAATACTGCTTTTTCAACATTGGAATTTGCTTCTGTAAATTTTTATGAAAATGCTTAGTTTGCTAAGAAACCTTTAATATATTCATCTTCTAAGCTAAAATGCACAGATTGTTAAACTTTCAAATACTCAAATTTATAAATTAAAAAATATTCTTGCATTATAAAAATAAATATCTAAAACATTTAACCTAAAATTAATCTAATTTTCAAATATTTATCTTTTTGAAATTTATCATTGGACTTATTTTCTTAAATTCTTATACAAAGAGTCACTATATTATTTTTTTAAAATACCAGTTGGATCAGAGCATTTCCTTTGGAAGGCCTTTATCTCTGTTTTTAAAAAATAAAATTCTAATGATGATATCAACATTTCACATGATCTTTTCTTAATTAATTTTCTGGTAACTATCTCCCACTCTGGGGATCTGCTCACCAGAATCATTGACCTCTCAAATTGAACTTGTTTTCTACATATAAATATAAAACAGTCATCTCTCTGCGACTTTATTCTGTGTTGGTTTGAGAGAAGAAAATAGCCAACCTCTCTGCCCATGAAGATCTTACTTTTCTTTCCTTACTTCATTGAAGCTTACTCTGGCCAGAAATATACCCGTCTCCCTTTAAATTTAAATCATTGCTTGTGACACTGCTAGGTACTTAACACTTCTTTTCCCTTTTCTTTGTATCCTGTGATCTCAGAAACTCCTAGAAGGGAAGCCACAGATCAGTATTGCTTGTAGTTTTCGTGTACCATGCATAAGTATATGCCAAATCATTTCTTGAATTAATATAACCACTGATTTTTTTGTATATAAAAATGGTTTGCTGGTAAAAAACAAAAAGAAGACTAATATTTTATAGTTAGAACCCAATACCTTTTTCACCTCAGTAATTCATTATTTTAACACATTTTAATTGTACATGTTAATGAGGTTTAGTGTGATATTTTATACATGAATAAACATTTTATCTTGTTAAATTTCTAGCTAATTATATATCTTAAAGTGTATAAAATATACATTTTAATTGCTAAAAGATGCTTATTTTTCCTCTAACGGCAAATTTCTATCATTTCTTCTAAGTTATTTTCCAAGACAGCATTTTACACTCAGCTCAGTTCAATACAAAGATAATTTCAGTGATTTCTGCACTTCAGTGTATTGAAATCAGAGATGCCTCACATGAAAATATAGTAAGTAAACAGAAGCATTCCTCAATTTGCAAAATATTTTTCTGCACGCTTTAATTTATGAATGATGCTTTGCAAACTTTATTCAAACTGCTTACGTACAGAACATTCATTGTAGGATTAGGCATCAATATTATTTTCTTAAGGGAAAAATAGCAGTTTTTCATTGCAAGAAAATTATAGTCTTTCCTGTGTTGTAAACATCAAAGACATCATAAGGCAGAGAGTTATAAAATCTGTGCCTTTCAGTAGTTGGACAATAAAGAGTAAAAGGAATACCACCATGGGTACTAATGTACACGAAACCGAATGTTCAATAAAAACTATTGATCATGAATATTTCCTCATTTTTCTCATTTATGTAGATAATATATTTCAACTGATTATATATTTAAAGATGAAAATATTAAAAAGCAGTATAAGGACAAAGCAGAATAACCCAGAATTCTTCAGCATGGTTGTTCACCATGCTGCAAGAGTAGAGTAATTTCAATTTTCTTGATTTTTTTAATGCTTAAACAGGTCACATTCTTTAACATTAAATGTTACTGAGAAGGGGTAATCCCACTGACCAAATGATTTAAGGAGAATTATAAGCCTATTTTGGGGATATAAAATTGAGCATGTGAGTAAAAAAGATATATTTTAAAGAAAATGTGATTCTTTATACAACAGAATGATAAACACATACCCTAAGCACACTAGTATTAACTTGCATTCTAAGCCAAAGCACAGAAAGTGAAATGATTGCCCATAGCCATAAAACCTATTATCACGAGGATTAGGAGTTTCTTTTTAACAGGATTAGCACTCAAATCTTCCATCAAACTTTCTGTATAAAACTTTGTTTTCTTCTATTTTCACAAATTAGACTAATTGGAATTTCATTGTCTATAAAATGTTCTTTAAACTAACAGAAATCACAAGATGATTTGAGTTTAGTTTTAAATTTTCAGGTTTTTCTTTCTTTTTTTTCTTTCTTCCTCTCTCACCCTTCATCTTTCCTCCCTTCCTGCTTTCCTTTCTTTATTTTTCTTGGTACTGAGGATTGAGACAGGACCTTCCCAATGAGCTACATCCCCTTCTATTTTTTTTTAAATTTATTTAGAGGTGGATTCTCTCTAAAATGCTAAGTAGTCCAGGTGGAGCTCAAAATTGTGTGGGTCTTTTTTTCAATCTTCCCACGTGCTACATTATAGGCCAAATAGTTTTCATTTATTCATTTTCATACTCAAAATTTCTGTACCTTGAAAAGCTGAGTATACATACATATATACACACACATATATCAAAATTTTAGTTTACAATATTTTATTCAATATTTCTATTTTATGAAGGAAACTAATTGATTTTTCAAATTTTGTTGATTGGTAGTAGATGGTTAACTTGGCTTCCATTAGTAGGAATTTCTGATCTACATGGCTAACATTCTATAACTAATTTCTCTTACATGGCTTCAATGCTGACTTAGTCATTTTCTCAGTACTGGTTCAAAATACTCAGCACCCAGAATTTTAAGGGAGGAGAGGTTTATTTTAGCTCCTGTTTAAGAGGATTCAGTCCATGGCTGGCTGTAAGGCAGAGAAGCATGGTGGATGAAAACTGATCAGCCCATGGCAGCCAGGAGGCAGAGAGAGGAGGGAGAAGTTGGGAATGAGAATATACTCTTCCAGGTCACAACCCCAGTGAACCAACTCCGACCAGGCCCTACTTCCTAACAGCACATGCAGAGTGCCCCCATGACCCAGTCATCTTAAAGCACGTGAGACTTCAGAGGAGCATTTTAGATATAAACTGTAAGAGTTAGCTTAATCTTAGTAGCTATTGTTCTCTTCTCTCCTTGTCCACTGACCACAGTATCCCCATAAATGCCCACCTATAGAGACAAATTCTATGCCTCCAAGCTTCTCTGGGCCTCATAACCGCCACTGAGTCCCCCCGCGTGGGAATGTTCCCGGACAAGTCTGCTTCATGTGTCATTTCAGGTCACCTACCTTTCATGTGACCTACTCTTCATGTGACCACCCATGGAGATGGTTTGCTGCACCGCTATCTGGAGGAAGGGAAAAGATGTCCAGGGTCAACCACTTTGACCATTTATTTCCAACAACAGCAGCTGCTGGCAGATTTAAGTTTCTTACCAATAGTAAGCCTCTCATTTTACACACAGAAAAAGAATGGTTTGTAGAAGATTTACAAGATTATTTGCCACTGCTGTCACAAACAGAGATTCTCTTTTTGTTCCCCGGTGTTGGAGATGGATCTCAGACCCTTGGGCATGTTAGGAGAGCAAATCTCCTCAAGAGCCACAAACCAGCCTCCAGAGATTCCTAATGGAGGATATCTCACACATTTCTGTCCTTGCAGCAAGCCTCGTACAGACATTCCTGGTAAAAATACATTTCAATAGCAGAAGACTACAGTGGTTTGATTGCCACCCAATATGCCCCTTCTTTGTATTAGTGGGTGGTCTCAGGAATGTCTGCTTTTACTATCACCGTTTTCTTGATCTCTAAGAAATTTGTAAAATGAAAAAACTACTGGTTTTTCTTTCTTTCTTGGAAGATAAGATTTGACAGAATAAGCAAAAATTAAACAGGGAAAAAGCTGTTTAGGTGGAATATATGTACCCACCCATAGTAAACTTAGTCAATATTAATGGTGGCATAATTGCCAGATCAATTCAAATAATTATCCCTGAAGTCTACAGGAACAGGCATCCTAGAAAGAATAACACTCCTAGATCTTTGCTTTATTAAATCCCAAAAAGAATAGCTACCTACAGAATGACATATGATTTTTAACCACACTGTACCCTGTGACTCTCTATATATGTGCGGTTATGGAAAAGACTTGGAATCCTTTATTCCTCCAAATAGTCTCAACTTTAACATCCATGCAGTAAACAGATAAATTGAACTGTGTATAAATAGTAAAGCATACGATTTGTGATTTCCTAAAGAAATAACTGATGATTTAGACTTAGTGTTAGGACATTGGCTTGTCAAGAGACACTTTAAATAAAAATCTTCAAATTTATAATTATCTATTATGTGAAAATAGGCATTTCCATATATTCCTCTGCATCCCTTTTAAAAAGACATTTAGCACAGTGTCTTCATCATAATGTCAAGTTCATATATATTTTTAAAAATAATTTGGCTTCTTAAATATCTTACTGACTTAAGCACTTAATAACTGAACATTGTGTCATTGATGGCTGAGAATATCCATACTCTTATCAGTTGTCATTTGTAACAAGTACATGATTTTTTAATTTATTTTTGCTTTTCTTATTATGGTTTTCATTTCATATTCTCAGTCTCGAGTATTCTTTTTTGCTTCTTTTTCTATCATTTTTATATTTAAGCTACACAGTTGTATTTATGTTGCCTGGAAATGGTCCAAAACAGCTTATGAAACAAATCAAAGAACAAATAAGCAAATAGATTCATAGGTTTGCAGTAATTTATGAGCAATTTATTTTATCATTCCAAATATTTTTTCTTTAAATGCAAAAATTGAAATACTAGCTACTGATATATTGTTTAGAGAATTAAAATATTTAACTACTACATATCGCTTCTCGGCCTTTTGGCTAAGATCAAGTGTAACTACTACATACCAGGCTAGGAATCTATTAAATACTTTGGACAGTTATTTATATTTGAATTTGTACTTAACCTGAGGATAAAGTTTCAAGAGATTCAAAATTAGCATAGCAATATTGCATCAAAAACCTTATTTTCTTTGAAGTAGAACAAAAGCCCAAAATGCACACCTGTGTATGTGTGCCTTCACACATGTACTTGAGCATGTTTAAATAAGCAGCAATGACAATATGAAAAATCCCATTTAAACTGTCAACCATGGTTACTCGTTAGGTGCAACTTAAGTAAAAAGGACTTCAGATTTTAATACATATTTTTGGTTGTCCTGGAAATTGAACCCATGGCCTTGCACATGCTAGGCAAACACTATACCACTGAATAACATCCCCAAGCCCTCACACACATCTTTAAATAGAAAAAAAAAAAGGAGAATACGTGGAGGGATCATTGGAAATTTTGATGCTCTGTTTTCTACTTTCTAAATTTTTCTTTTGTCCATTTAGCACATTAATCAAAGTCATGAATATTACATTAGGATGAATTACTGAAGAAAAATACTGGTAGGAGTGTGAGAGGTCTGGAAATCATATTATAATAGGAAAAATCATGAAGATATTTAACCTAATGATGAGATAAAGGAGGAAATATGGCTGCCTTCAAATAATTTAAAGGCTCTCAAAGGAAAATTTATATTCACTCCAGTGTGCCTCAAAGAATGGCAGATGGTCTTGGTGAAAGAAGTAACAATGTAAACAGAACAAAGTGAATATTGACTGAACTGCCTGCCACTCAGGGCCAGCGCTGAGTGATCCTGTTTCAGTGATGGCACAAGCAGGTGAAGATGACAAAAGGGAATCTAATTAGGTTCCGAAATAACAATACATTACTATTTTCTGTACATAATAACCCTTCCAAAAAAAACCCAAATATGTACCTGGGATCTTGAGTAGTAGTTTTTGATGAGCACGCGCAAGCCACTGGGTTTGATCTTTAGCATTGCTAAGAAAAAAAGAAAAGAAGACACTGTTTTGATATATAAATAAAGTCAGTAAATAAGCCAGCAAACTATTCATAGAGTAAATAATACATTCCATATAAAATACACACAATAGCAATGCACAGATAATTAAAATGAGCCCTGCCCTTGGTGGAGCCGTGGCCCATTTAGAAAAGCATTCACAAATAGGTAATTTCAATAATATGATAATTATTAGGGCACAAGTACAAAAACCTCAGAGTCAGATACAGATATTCTACTATTTATTGATAACATTTATTTTGAAATGTGATCCAATTGCTAAAGGCAAATTGACATATAAGTAAAATTTGAAACAATATGACTTCAACTTTGAACATAATCTGCCTATGGATAGACTTCTAAACTGTTATATGGCTAATAATAGATGGCTGAGGCCTCCCAAGGCATTCAAATAAACCCACTGAAAGTGGAAAATGCCTTTAAAAATCAAGAAAAATGAAAGACTTTGCAATGAGGTGAAAAACTTGACTACAAGGTAATTGCAGAAAAGGCAATGATGCAGTTCCAGTTCTGAAAGATATAAATTATGCAAGTGATTTCAGCAGCAGGGGGCTTATTTGTCATGATGTGAAGATGTTGCAAAGCTCATGAATTTCAAATCAATAAATTAAGAACAAAGTATTTGCAGTTTAGTTAGAAGCAAGTGAAAGGCAAGTTGTGTCAGTAGAGGTCAATGCCATGGCTCAGTCTTAACCCGAGGTATCTCCAGTGCTACCCTCTTCTCACCCTCTAAAGATGGAAAAGTACTGATGCATCGTGTCCAGGGAAGGACCCAGGTAACCGAGGTACCAAGGGTCTCAGTGTTTGGAGCTGCTATCTAAAGACAGATTGAAACACTTGCAACTGCCTGTTGTGATGCTTAGATGCTGTGTATTGGTTTCCTCTCCCAATCATTTCCATTTTACTGTGTTTTCCTCCTTCCTCCCAAGTAGCAAGTGATATAAGCAGTGCCTGCTGTCAGTACAGCACAGGCACTAAGGCCAGAGGACATCAGAGCTCTGCAAGGAACCCAGATATTTCCCACTGTCTTGACTATTATAATTTTTTTAACATTTAATCCATTCAAACTGTACTAGAAAACAAAATAACGAATTTTAAATATTTATTTTTAATGCAAGAATAACAAGTAAAATAATTACCTGTTGCTTTGGCTATGTTTTTAGCCATTACTGAACTATCAGTTCTACCAATGGAATCAGCTATTTCAGACTGTCAAAGAAAACAAGTATTGATCCCAAAGAAGGTCAACCCAATACTCCCATAGACAGTACCTACACTGGGTACCACGTGGTTCTCCATATTTGCATTTTCCCTCAAATTTGATTTTAGTAGAACCCTCACATACTGTAGCCCAAGTAGATGGAGCAAAAACGGGTCACGAAGGGAATTGATTAGGAGAGCGTATTCTAGACATTTGCTAAGTGGACAAGCTCGGAACGTCAGATTCCTGAGGCAAGTGGAATTTGATGCAGATGGATACCAGATCAATAGGCTTTTAAATCGCGGAAAAGCTGAGAAGCAGCAAGTGAAATTGAAGTGGTTCTTTGTTTGAGTTAACTTTTTCTATCATTGTGTGTTTTTTTCCTTGGGCTGAAACTTTTTAAAAAGTCACTAAAGAGCTCTTTTTGAGGATAAAAAATGTAAATGTATGGTTTTGAGCTCATCATATTCTTTTAAAGTTGGATTGGGAGATTTTTTCAAATGCCTAGTTTTGTAAACCCATGTTGTTTTATTAACATGGTTTTAGTAGCTACATTTAAAAAAAGCTAGATATCACCAAAAAAGTGTAATCTTGTGTGTCTATAATTAGCAATCAAATCATACACTTCAGTTTTTGTTATTGATAACTAATCACTCACTCAGTGTTTTTCCTCCCTAAGGAATGTAACTTTTTTGTGTCTGTATTGTTTCTTTGGTCATCCTTACAATATACTTTATCAGCATATTGCATTAGACCAACTTTACCTTGATTTCCTGCCTTGTAAATATTGAACACAATTTTTAAAATGTTTCTAAATAATAT
>NW_022900924.1:36887835-36971877 GCF_012274545.1 Fukomys damarensis
ATATATATATAGTAGTAATTTATCACTACTGGAGAAATGCTTACTCCCAAATTTTATAATAATCATGATCATAAATTTGAGCACTAATATTAATGACATAAAGCCAAAAGACGGTGAAAAAAAAAGATATTGAGTCATCCCTAAAACTCTAATGATCTTAGTTAAAGTATTTAATTGGATCCTTATTACTCTTTAAATTTCTGGTAAAATACACATACCATAAAGTTCATCATCTTAACCATTATTAAGTGTACAGTTCAGAGATATTCAGTACATTTATAATGCCATGCAGCCATTGCCACTACCCATCTGGTTCTTTTCATCTTATAAAACCCAAATTCTATACCCATAAAGATAAACTCTCCATTTCTTCCTCCCCCTGCTCCTGGCAAATACCATTACATTTTCTGTCTCTGTGATTCTGACTTTACTGAGTATATTCTATAAGTAGAATTATACAGTATTTTTCTTTTTGTGACTGTTTTATTTCTGTTAGTGTAATGTTCTCAAGTTTCACAGACATCATAGCGCATGTCCAAATTTCCTTTTTAAGGAAATAAATAAGATTCCCTTACACGTATGTATTCCATTTTCCTTATTTACTCATTGGTCCATGGAAGCTTGATTTGCTTTATTTAATGTTTTAACTATTGCAATTGAGACTATAAAAAGTACCTTACCTTTTTATCGTAGTTACATTTCACATTGCTGAGACATATTACCTAACTACCACAACTTAAAGGAGGAAAGATTTATCTGGCTCACAAGTTGTGGAGAATTCAGTCCTCTGGTTCTAAAGCAGTTAACCATGACCAAGGAAAAGAGCTCAAGCAAGGGGGCAGGAAGCAGAGAGCGCTCAAGGGAGGACGGAGGGAGACAGACCCTTTTCAGGCCGCACCCCAAGCGATTCCATTCTTTATGCAGGCTTCACGTTTATTCATAAACTCACATGTAGATTAGTGCACTGCACAGTATCACACTCCCATGATCCAAACACCTCCCAAAGGCTCCATTTAAGAATGCATGAGAGAAAAAAAAAGAATGCATGAGGGTTTGGAGGAACATGTAAATATAAACCGTAACACTTATGCCCACAAGTAGAATTTCTGGATCATATTGCAATTATGTTTTCATTGTTTTGATATTCATATCATGTTTTACCTAAAAATTGACTTTCTTCATTTTTATGAAATGAAAAATATCTAGTACAGTAAGTCTTTGCAGATTTCTTTTATACTTTGTTGTACTTGTTCCTTTCTATTTACTGATAGTTTAATGGTTCAAGTTGCTTTGAAAAAACTTTAAAATCAGCTTAAATCTTTGACATGTATGAAGATTGACAATTGGGCTATATTAAATGTTTATAGGCTGATGTCTTTGAAAGTACCATCTGAATCCACAATTATTGCTAGAATGATTTATAATATTGCCAGAACTGGAGACTTTTTCTTTTGGTTTGTTGGACTTAATTGATGTCATTCATAATAGCAATGAACCAGACATATTGATTTACCAAATCAAAGATCACTTAAAAGATTTTTCTGTTCCCTTTGCCCCCTGAGCAAGGCTATAATAAGCAATGGAGACATATGGCCAAAGCTGATATTTTTTGTTGTTTATTCTGCTAAAATTTTGTTTTTCTAGAATTTGGAACCCATCAATTTGAAGAAACAGACCAAAAAAATGTCTCATATTCAATGTCAAATTTAATGGACATGACCGGGTAACTATTTCAAAGGAAAAATTACTACTATTTTTCGCATGTATAGTTTTTGTTAATTTTTAACAATTTAATTTAAAAATTTTTAAATTTTTTATTAGATGTTTAAAGTTCATGCAGTTTATAATTATCTAGGGCAGCAGGTTCGTGTATATGATACAGCTTGATTCCTTCTTATCCCCGTCAATCCCATTTTCTTCTTTCCACTTCCAGATCCCCTTTTCCCTTTTGCATTCTTGTTGATATAATTAAACTTGCCTCATGTTTATAACATACAGTGCTTACAGGTTTCTGTACATGGTATATCTTTATTTTACTTATTTCCTCTTCCCTTTCCCTCCCCTTTCTCTTAGACCCCTTCCCTCTTACAAGGGACTGGTTTGTCTCCTTCTAACCACCCTTTATTGCGCTCTTTGTACTTTGCCTTACTCAAATAAGAAATATTACTTTCATAACTCCTGATGTTTCAGAGGCAGTAGTAATACCAAATCATTAGATTCTTTTCATTTTATTATAATTTACTCCAAATACATGTGGAAAAGCATACACAGTAAGACCCCAACTTAGGAACATTCAAGTTGTAAACATTCACAGATATGAACAGACCATACATGATGGACATTGGTAAATTCCAACAAATCACGGAAGTAACTCACATGTCTGTTGGACACCGTCACAGTTACGTTGTGCGCTTAATGTACAATATGATAGTGTACCATAATAGCACAGTATTTTCGTGTGGGAGGGTTTATGTTTTACATTGTATATTTTTGTCAAAGATGGGTAAGATTCACTCTGTCAGATTTACGAATGAATCTGATTTATGAACATTCTCCCAAAATAGAATTCGTTTATAAGTCAAGAAATATCTTACATATATATAATCTATATATAAGTCAAGGAATATATATATATTATATATATAATATATATATATTCCTTGACTTATATATAGATTATATATATGTAAGATATTTCTTGACTTATAAACGAATTCTATTTTGGGAGAATGTTCATAAATCAGATTCATTCGTAAATCTGACAGAGTGAATCTTACCCATCTTTGACAAAAATACTCACTCTCAGCCCTTCAATATATTTTATAAGAAAGTATGAACTAACCATATACAATTTGAAGACATGATACCTTTGAACAAGGAGTGGCAATAACCTCAAAAACTGTCTTAATTCGCCTAAACCTGACTTACTAAAATAGGCTTCCAGTTCACAAATTTATTAAGAATATCTTTATTCTCTATGGATGTTATCTAAATTTAATCTTTGCTCCTCAGTCAGAATATGGGTACAGAATCGGATCATGAAAGCAGCTTAATTCATTCAACACGAAAGTAAAAGTAAAGAAAGAAGAAATTATTTGCTTGAAATATATGCACATATGCACATTAAGCATCTTGATTAATATTGTTGGTTCGCAATGAAAATTGTGCTAAGTTTTGTGAACTTTGGGTTGTTTAATCATAAGCCGTCCTGATTTCACTTCCTGCCCAGCCAATTATCAGCACTGCAAAAAATCATTAGGCTTCAGTTTCTACAAATATAGCAATAGTACTTCATGGAGTTATAAAAAAAGAGAATACATGGAAGATTTGAATATGCTGTAGATTTTATCATGTTTATGCAGCACTCTACCAGCAACTGGGGACAATCCAGGGACTGATGTCTATACTCTTGAAGTCAGCATACTGTTTAGGAGAGACAGACATATAAACCTCAATGTAATATGTTAAGGAAACTTTTGTAGAAAAATCCAGTCATTGTGGGTTCTCTACATGAGCTCTGTTTGGGTGTGAGAGAAAATTTCATGTACTAGACATTATTTGGGGTGAGTCTAAAATGTTTGCCTAAGGAGAAAGGATTCACTCTGGACTGAACACCAATTGTAAGTGTAGAAGTTGAGGGGGCATAGAGTGAAGGGTATTCAGAGCACAATGCTAAAGAAAATATGAGAGATGTAAGAACCAATGAGCCTGAAAGGCAATGTTAGCTGATGAGCCTTTGAAAGGCAATGCCTACAAACAGATTGTCAAGGATCATAAACACAGCGACTTTTAGATCTGATATGGAGGATATTGAGCTACAGTTCTAGATGAAAGAGGAGCTTTTTAAAAAGCCGTCTAGTTGTAGCATGAAGTATGAAGAATAGTTTGCTCTTCTTTAGAGAACCACAGACACACCTTTTGTAGAAATTCAAGAGTCCGGTCAAGCAGAAAGAAGGGAGAGAGGTCAGCATTTGGAACTAGATGATATGTTTGCCTTGAAACATTGCTTAATTTTAATAATTATATATTGTTATGGTTTATATGTAGATGTGCCCCAAAGCCTGATGTGCTCAGCAGTGGGGCTGTTGGGAGCAAATGAATCAAGGGTGTGTGATACTGGAGTAGCCTGCTGATTGGTTTAGCATAGTCCTGGGTGTGGATGCTGGATTTACTGAAGAGGGAAGACCCACCCTGGGCATGGACAGCACCAACCAATAGACTTGTAGCCTGGACAGCATAAAAAGGTAACAAAGAAGGGAATCACACTGCTTCCTGCCTGTCCTGCAGTGAATTCTTCCCGCCTTCCATGCCCTTGTACTGCGCTGCCCTGCCTTGCAGCAGCCACGCATGAACTGAAACCTCTACAAACAGTGAGCCAAAATAAACCTCTCCTCCTTTAACTTGTGGGTGTCAGGTATTTTTTTCCCAGCATTGAGAAAGTAACTAAGACCAAGCATGTTAAGGAAAGAGACCTTGGGAAAATAGCTCTTTGCACTATTGAAACTTATTTGGCAATGAAATTGTTCAACCGTGAATTTTCACATTTAATTGGCAAGATCTCCTGCTGCTGTAGAACAAAATCAAAGTTCCACATACCGGGCCCTTTATGACCTCTCTCTACTTCTGCAGCATCATTTCAGATTGATATTTAGGTAGCAATCGTTGAACAACAATTCTCCAAATGGGTGATTCTCTTTTTATTCTCTGTATTTTTGTACACTCAGCTTCCTGGGCTACATACTGAGATTTTCCCCCTCATACAATTGTTATTGAGATTGCTGTTTTAATGCAAGCACGGTTGAGTAGATGCTCTGTGTTCTCCACCTTTGGCACATGATAGGTACCTCAGAAATCTCTAGTGAATAAATAAATGAGTAAAGGAAGGGAAAATGCTATATTGCAGCAACTTGGCATGATGAAGTTCTGTCTTGTGACAGATATTTCTTCAAGCATTCTTGCAGTTAATTGTGATAAGCTTCTGAATAAAATCATTATTCATTTACAACACAGATCTTTTTCAAGTATAGTAGTAATAGGGTGATCTATATTTTATTATGACAAGCCTGTTTAAAATTTTAAAATCAAAATTTTCTTTGTTAAAATTTTGTCACTTTTTTTTTACATATTATCCAATTCACATTCTAACAGGTACATATATTCACCGTCAAATCTAATGAAAAAGAAGGCTCATTTTATGTTCTCATAATATGAAGTAAGATTTTGAGTTAATCTTCTCTTGACATCCTTGCTGTCATCATCTTCACTATTGTGCACAGGGAACATTGTTCGAAGACGAACAAGAAAATGAAGCCCCAAAATATCAAAGTTTAATTCCATTACTGTATATTAAAAAATTACCTCACCATCAAATGATATTTTTTTTTGTTCTCTTCCTGACCACCTCAATGAATAAAGCAGGATAATGACATTCTCATTATTTTAGGAACACATTTGCATTCGTAATGAAAGAGTCCCTAAAGGGCACAGACACCATAGAGGCAATTGTCTGAATTAATTAAAATTGTTTGCCTGATTAGATACAAAATGCAAGTGTAAACTGTACATCAGGGAAAGTTTCTGTCTTTTCATCAAAGTACAGGAATAAACTGTTTTTAACAAAAAGTCTTACAGAAATAAGCTTCATAAAGAAAAGAGAAGTTTACAATATTTTTCTACTTTAAATAACCTGAGTATTTTACAGGCCAATAGAAATAATAATATCCACATACAAATTTTAGATTCTTTCTTATTTCTTCGGTGCACAATTAGGTTCAAATACAATAGGATTCTTTTTTATTTTCTTTTTTATTTTTGGGGGATCGGGGATCGGGCTTGGAAGCTTGCGCTTGTGAGGTAACACATAATCTCAAAGTGGAAGAATGCATTTAATATTATTGCCCTAAATTTTTTACAGAACTCTTTTAAAGTGTGAATTTATGGTTAGCTCTAAAGTGAAAAATCACTGACACTTCATGTAAACCATGCTACTTCTTTCTCTATTTGTTTATTTATTTTTTGGTACCGGGGATCAAACTCGGGACCTTGGGCTGGGGATTTAGCTTATTGGTTCGGTGGCCGGCCTTGCAAGCGCAAGGACCCGAGTTCAATCCCTGGTACCAAAAAAAAAAAACAAAAAAACAAACTCGGGACCTTGTGCTTACAAGGCAGGTGGCAGAACCACTGAGTTAAATCTCTGGCCCCCTTCTTTCTCAATTTAAAAATATATTTGCGTGTGTGCAAATCAACTCAAATGAGTTATTAATGTAGTACATAATGGAGTAATTGAAATTTGAATTATCTTGGAACAATTATATTTCTTTTCAGCTGTGGTCCTAATGTAGTGTCAGTTACAAGGAAAAAGCCTTTCTGAAAGTAAATATTACCTTCAGATAAAAGATGGGACGGATATACAATAAAATAGATGGCACATGTCCTGCTAAAGCAGCTCCACAGAATAGGCCCAACTTTGATGTACACTTATCATGAATACATGGATCAAGGTGAATATGTACAGTGCTAATTCAGATCAAATCCACCACTATGTAGAAAAGTACAACGTTAGGAACCAAAGTTGAAAAGAATCTTAGAAACATACAGACAGCCTCCTTCACAGTGTGCTGTGGAACCTTTTGTCATATTCATGTTCTTTTTCTCCTTCTTTCTACTAATTTCTGAGTGTTAGTAATGACAAGTAGGATCTGATTTAATCTTATATTTCTTTATTTTATTATCTCTATCTTTTCTTCTAATGAAAAAGTTAAAATTGGCCAGAGCAGGAGTATGTCTGATTGCATGTAGATTTTTTTACCCTAGTCTACCAAGTTGTTCTTCGTGTGTGCAAGAACACACATTTCTAAAAGTCATAAGTTCTCTCTTTATAAGTTATAAAATTCCTGGAAAAATTATTGTATGATACTGAAATTATATTTAAGAGGGGTGGTGTGGTGGGGAGGAAGGGGAAGGAAAGAGGAAGTAAAAAGAATTAAGAAAGTGTTATGTACATGTGCTAACTTCCTACAAGGAATATTATCCATATGTACTGTAAATGCGTACTAATGGAAATTTTTAAAAGAAAATTTTGAGTTATTTTCCCTGTATAACAACAGTTTTTTGGCTGATATTTTCCTACTAAATAATTTTAGTGGTATGGGTGATATTTTAACAATACAGCTGGAAGATGGTTTCATAACCAAACACCTAATATGCTTATCTCATTGCTCCAGAGGGTGCTTCCCCAGTAGACACTGCTAAGAGCGATTCAAAGAACATTAAGACAGGTTGTGAAGGTGCTCGCTTCAGCAGCGCAAACGCTAACATTGAAAACATACGAGGGAGACCAACATGGCCCCCACACAAGGATGATACACAAATGTGTGCAGCACTCCGTATATATTGAAGGAAGTACTCATCTAAGACGGAGAGGAGCTGGGCAAAAAGTCAATAACTATAGCACAGAAAAAACTAAGTAAGTAGAGCACAGAAAATGTCATTTGATGTTCAGGTAAAATGTTAGGTGTATTCATAAAGAGAAGGAATACTTTACTTCCAATAGGCGTCCAAGGGTGTCTTGCTGATGTTGTCATTGTTTGTAGTAGATAATATTGAACATCAGTGGTGAACTTTGGGTGACAAAGACCTCATCTAATCATTGTACACACTTGGAGAATCTTGGAGGATTAATCAGTTCAGTGAGTTTCAACATTAAGTGCAGAACAGGAAAACTAGAAAGAGCTGTACAGGAAAGCAATAAATGCTAGTCCAAAACTTGCTATGTATTCTGTCGGAAACTTGAAGTAGTTAAATATCATCAATAGAATTATGCTTCAGAGACTATAATCATTAGTAAATTATAATATCAGTTAGAAGGGTAACAATAGGGAAGGACATAGTCAGCAGGCTATTGTTTAAGTCTATGTAAGCTATTGTTCAGTACAGAGAATAAGAAACAAGACATCTAAAATCACAGCTTAATGACACTAATACTGACAGAGTAACTAACCTTTAGGAACCCTTGCTATGTATCAGGTTCAACATTAGGGGTTACATGGGTTATTTTTACTCAATTTTCACTATTCTATAATAATCTACATCTCACAGATGAATAATATAGGCTCATGGAGGTTTCAAGTTCTCATGTCTAGTAATAAAAGGAGCTAGCTTTTGAATCCAAACTTTTTTTTTTTGTAAATTTTTTTCTCATTGAGTTTATTGGTACATTTTAGGTATACAGTACAGTTACATTCATTATTGGGATCTGTACCTTTGCATGACAGGTCTTGGTTCTCATTTTTTCCCCTTAGCCCTGCCCTCCCTTCACCCCCTCGTCCCTCCCCTATTCACAAATACTTGATTTCCATTTTTTCATTTTCTCATATTTTTTTTCCAACTTTTTTAATCCAAACATGTTTTGTTAAGTACAATTTGGTACTGTATTGTTCTGGGGCAGAAAAGAAAAATACTCAAGGATGACTGAAACCTGAGGCAGGGTAGCAAGAAAGAAAGCTGTACCATGAATAAGATTGGAGACATTGATAAAACTGGTTCTCAATAAGCCTTTGCCTGAACATGCCTAAATTCAGTCAGGTTTAAACTTCTGCGTAAGGAATGAGCTCAAGCTGACCACCTGAACATCAGCATTCAGAAAATGTGATCATAGTTCATTTTCATACCTGCCAATAAAGCGCTGATGTGATTCCAACCAGGAACTAGCAAAAAGCATGTTAGGATGGTTTAGACAAACGCTAGAATCTTTTCCTGTAGAAATTCAGAAGATTAATATTTTAGACTTTGTGTCCACACAGATCTTGCTTAGGACTATTTTTCCATTGTAGCATAAAGTCTTCTACAGAAAATACATAAATTAATTTAACTGATCATTGTCTTATTACTTTTTCTCATTGCTGAGATAAAATACCTGACTCTCAAAGTTAAGATTCCTTTAGCTCATGGTTTTAGAGGTTTCATTCCCTAGTTAGCTGGCTCCAAGGAGGGGTGGTATGGCAGAGAGGCATCACAGAGGAGAAAGAGTTCATGGTGCACAGAAAGATCAAAGCAGCAAGCAGTGTTAACAGCAACCCTTCTTCTGTCCCTTATATTTTATCCAGGCTACCCACCCTTAGCACAGTTTCCACTCACACCGAGGTTGCAGCACTCTTAATCCTAGCATTGTACCATAAGTCAATCTGAGCATCACATCCTTAATCCATAATCACACACTCTAGCTTCAGTCACCTCTAAAAAACTCTACCTATGATCTCATGAGGCTTTGGGGGACATCTAGTCACAAGCCCTAACCATCAGGTTTCAATAAAACTTTATTTATGAAGACGGACATTTGAATTTACTACTATTTTTATGTAGCATAAAAATGTTATTCTTTTGTTTAAAAGACCTTGAAAATGTAAAGCTATTCTTACCCAGAGGGCTGAACAAGAGAAGACAATATTTTGAATTTGGCCCATAGACTGCATTATACTATCCTCTAGATGAGAAAGGATGATTACTTTACTGGGCTCTCAGAATTAGAGGAGTCATTTATCAATGTTAAAAAGAGTTGAGGGCTGGAATATGATTCAACAGTAGGTCACTTTTTAGCATACATAAAAGCCTTGGGTTCAATTGCTCCCACCATAAAAATTGTTTTTAAAAAATATGAAGAATATGTGAAAGGCATAGTTTGGGATGGGGAAAAAGGGAGAAAAGTGTCAAAAATATGTTTAGGATATATTAGGCTTTTACTATAGTTCAATACTTAGAAAAATGAGAGTATCATTTAAATTTATTTTGTTTTCCTTTGACATTTAATAGTGTTTAGTAGCTCGATATTCCACAAAGCAAATCATTTCCCATCCATATTCATATTTCAATTGATTAGAAAAAGTATCTTTATTTTCATTTGAAATCTGTCTCCCCTTACTCTTCCTTCTGAAGTTATACATGTTAACTGATACCTCTTCTATATAACAGCATTGAAAATGACTGAACACATATATTTTCTTTCTCTCTCTCCCAGATTTCCAGGATTAAAATATCAAGTTTTCCAATCTTCAATATAATGTATGCTTTCTGAAATATTTATTAACCACGTGGACAAGTCCAACAGTTTTTTTTTTCCTTAATGTCCTTCTTATGATTCAATATAAAATGCCCATTGTCTTGAGTTGAGAATAAACAAGACTATATAATTTCTCACCATTCAGGACAAGAAAAATAAGAATCTTCAAACAAGAATAAATGTATCTAAGTCAATGTGTGTAAATTTTAATTTAATCTGAATGACCGGACAGAGGTACAGAGTAATGAGGGGTTAATTATCATTCACTCTGACAAAAGTCCTCCCTCATTTTTCTAAGTCACCTCCATAGCAGCATTCCAAAACAGCAGGAATTACTTACAAGAAAGGCCAAATTACTATCACCACAAACTTCAAGTCAAAATATTACCAATGACATCCTTGAGCTGGTAGGATCCATAAATCTCATCTCTGCCTAGAGAAGAGCCAGAGATTATTTTTCCCCTGGATAAAGCATTACTTCATCCAAATGAATCAAGCACAAAAATCATAAAACTCCTTTTATCTCCTTCACTCTTTTCCTTTTTTATTGCATACTTTATGGCTGGGTCTTTGTTTTCTATTTTTTGTTGTGTTGGACATAAAAATATGATCTGAAGATGATGAGAAAATATAGGCGAGCTCCCCTTTACATGTTTTATTCTAGAAGCTGAATTTGAAAGCAAAAATCCAAAAAACAAGTAGAGCTGGTGTGCTAAATGAATTGCATAGGTACAGTAGACTCCTAAAGATGGACATATAATCACCTCCCTCTGCAGAAAGGAGCCGTAGGGAACCTTCTACAATTGTACTTTCCTTGGCACCATCGTTGCCTTAACTTTCATCACCAACAGTGATCATCATTCGATTTTCCCCAAGAAGTTTTCTTTTATTTCACCTCTTGAAACCAGTCATCTCCAGTAACCCAAATCCACATCATCCACTTTGAAGGATGGAGTGGTTATGAACAGTCTGTCAGACTCATCCTAGGCAAATTTATAAATGGTATATGCATTAGTATACTTGCATTTCCATAAAATAATTCCACAGACTAGGTGGCTTAAACAATGGATCTTTATTTATCAAAGGTCTTGAAAAACCATGTGCTGACAGATTTGGTCAAATGAGTCCTCTGCCCTTGGCTTAACTTCTTCCTGTCTTCACATCCTTTACCCTGTAAGTCCATAAATCTGGTATCCTTCTCTTACTCTTCTTATAAGGGCACCAGTCATATTGGATTAGGGCTACACCCTTATAACATTACTTAACTTTAATTACCTTCTTAAAGGTCCTGTCTCCAAATGCAGTCACCTTGGGAATTAGAGCTTTAACATGTGGGGGAGGGATTCAATTCACAGCAGCATAAAATAATGTGGAAATAACAAGCAAGGGAAAAAAAAGTGCTTGCTTTGCTTTGTTTAAAAAAAACACACAACCTTTTCAACATTATAGGTATTTCATATTCAGTCACATAGTCAGAAAAGGAAGAAGTAGTTATAACGATGTCCATAAAGCAGTATTGGAAATCCCACTGATATGAGAGGACCACTGGAGTGAAAGCATCAAACGATAGGAGTGACTAGCAGGGATATGTTAGCTTGTCTTACTGAGAGGCCTAAGTATAAGCCAGCCTTTAGTGTATCTAAGGTGTAATAGGAAATAGTGAGAAAGGAGTTATGACTCTATTAGCAGTAAAGACAGTGGCCCCAAAATGGAGTTGGAAAGCTCAAAAATGGAGTCCACTGAATCATAACCCTCCAGAGATCTTACAAAAATACCTGCGAGGTTTCCTTCACCTATCAGAGACCTTCCCAGTGCATGATCAACCAGGTCATTGGTTCAAGAGCATGTGGCCTTGCATGAGCACTGTGTGAACATTATATAGATTCGACCTCTAAGGTATGTAGATTCCTATAGGATAAAGATTATATTGCTTACAGACAGTCCAACCTTCCTTCTAAACCTCTTAAAATCTGCTAGACAGACAGTGTACTCGGGTAGCCTACTCAGAAGTCCTCCACTAGCAGCACCTTTACTTCCCTGCCTTTTGATGTTAAACAAATTTGTTTGTACCCTACCTTCTCCATCCATGGTTTAATTCTTCATCACTGTGGGGCATAACCCAAGTGTTTCAGTAATCACAAGGAATATAGTCATACCCTAGTTTATCCCTGTCAATTCTCAACCTTTCTTCCTAGGTTTTGATGTGATTCTCAGGCTAGCTCTAGTCCTTTTACCCAAAACTAGCAAAGGCTCCTTCATGTTCAGTTGTCTTTACCAAATAGGAAAGATGAGGGCTTTCTTCTTCCAGTCATTAAAAAAATAATATGAAGGAGACTGCCTTCATATAAAAACAGGATAAAGAGTTACCCAATTTTAAACCAATCACTGTAGCAAAATGAAGAAATTACAGGGAGTAATAGGTTTGGGTCAATCTGGATTATCCCTGGGGTTTGATGTGGATCAGTTCTACTCACAATGCATTTCTTGTGCTTCCTATCCAATAGAAGATGAGTACAAGGGAACCTATGGCTGTAATAAATAGTGTTCACATTATAACTTCTTGTTGAAGCCAGCTGTAAAACTCTAGGAAAACTTAACTTTTTCTCATAATATATTTTATTTATTTCAGAATATGAGTAAATGAATCAAATAATACTGAAAGGATAAACAAATGCAATATTTAATAATAATAGTGCAATAATTAAATCAACATGAGTATCTTTAATGGTGATGCAAAGAGATTTGGGGAAGTGTTAGCTATAAATAGAACTTTCATAAGGTAACCTTCAGTAAAGCAGTATTTTGAGGAGCTCTATGCCATCATTCATGTTTGCTACCAGATACTTATTAGTCACCCACTACATATAATATGTACAGACTATCTACAATTAAATTTATATATGCATATTTCTACATATTATCATCTATATGACCTACATTTATTATCTACAAATTCAGAGAGGTTCAATAACCAGCCCATGATTACCAGCCTAAAAGCGAAAGAGCTGAAAATGAAACACTCACATTCTAACATGAGTATCTGTGTTATCTATGAAAGCTTAGAGGAAAGACGTGGATAAAAATTTGATATGAGTCTTAGTCAAAAAAAAAAAAAACACAAACAAACAACTGACATACATCCACCCATTATGGCCAAATTGTTACTTTCCAATTTCAGTTCAATATTTGAAGACATTTTGTATGATTGGAAATGTTCTCCATACTTGCAATGTGTAGTTTCTCACCTGAAAGTCTCACATTAAAATTCCTTTACCAGCAGACTGAGGTTTGTATTCACTATTCTTTTATTTTATAATTTAATTTATAATTTGCTTATAATTTATATTTTATAATTTTATAATAATTTGTTTTATGATTTTATAATAATTTATATTTTATAATTATAATCATATTTTTATGATTTTTATAACTTACCCTTTCAACTTTAACTCCCATTGCTCTCAGTCATGTACTCTGTATTTCATCTGCACCTTCCAAAAAAATGCAACCTTTGGGGGGATATGGTATGCATCTTTCAGCTAAATCCCAACTCCTCTTAGAACTTCCTCAAGTCTATGTGCTGAATATAATATGGATTGTTTTTAAATTCTGAAGCCATTACTCATAACACAGCAGTTTTATAGGATACTTTTTTTTCTTTGCCGAATGCCTGGAGTTCCCTGTTGAAATGCAGGCTCTGACGTGGCTAAGACCACAGTTTACTCACCTGTTTCTACTCCTCCTTACTCACCCAGACTCATAGCTGTTACTAGAATTTTAAAATATCAGATAATGTTTTTAAAAGTATTTTGTCCAAGTATTTTAAACATCTGCATCTCAAGTCAAATGAGAAAGTATAAAACTCTATGAAAAAATCTTCTGTCAGAATTATCTGTTTTCTAAAAATAATCCATACCTAATGGATAAAAACAAAAGGAACCCACAGCAAGTGATATAATAATAAAGTTTTCTGTGTTTTGTGTTTTCAAGATTCAATTACTACTATAACCAATTTTAAATATTTAATTTATATCCCCTTGTCTTTTCTTTCCACAAAGAAATATGCTTTAAGGAATGTGTTTCTTACTTTTTAACGAATTTCTTATAATAATAATAATTTCTTTAATTTCTTAAATTTTACATTCTGGTTTTGCTTTATCATTTTAGAAATATGATAATATTTATTCAGACACAGATTTTTATACATAAAAAGGTAGAAATGTAATTTGTTTTACATGATAATGTTATATCTCTGTTAAGTAATTCTCTACAAAACAATCAAAATTGCTATTAAATACCTATGGTGCCAGTGTGGTGCCATAGATTTTTGGAAATTTTTACATAAAATTTTTTTATGTAGTTAATAATTTTAATGGCACACATTTTCAATCGGAAAACACAAAACAGTGTATCGAGATCCAAATATAGAAGGCTTCTATTGATTGGAGATTAAAAAGAGAGAAAATAGAGAACTCTGTCTCAGTGCTTCTGAACGGAACTTTTTGTGATAATGGAAATGCTCCACACTTGGACAGAACAATACAGAAGCCAGTCGCCAAATATGGCTACTGAACACTTAAAGTGTTACTAATGGAATAGAAGAATTTCATTTAAATTTTTAATGTTAATTAATGTAAATTTAATCACATATGGCGAGTGACTCCTACATGTTCAGTGCAGGTCTGGAGGATAATATGTCCAGAAGAGGTCCAGATGAGGAATCGGCACTTAGAAGTACTCGGGAGCATGTGGCAGTACAAACCACAGCACTTCTGAGGTTCAGGGGGTAGAACAGATGCTCAAATAGGGAACAGAAGGATGTCAAACATATGCCTTCGCTCCTTTGTGACTGTGCATTGGATTTCCCTTTCTCATCTTCACAAGTTATTTTAGTTTGAAAGAATAGACTAGAAGAATATCTAAGATTATTTTATCACTTTTTTCCCAAATATTCTTTCTATATTTGTTGAAATTAGGAAACTTGACTATTGATGCAAATCCCTAAAGAATGTACCACGGGTGGAGGTGTCAATATATAAGTGAATGTGGAAGATTTTTCATCATCCACATAGCAATGAGAAGAGACACAACTGAAGTAAATAAAGAGAAAAACTGAAACAGAATTGCACTTGTGTTTCAGCAAGGAGCCATACGCTCAACTATGTACACTACTCTGGCAAACAAAGTTAATGTTTTTAGATATATGTTCTTTACCTTGTTTTTTGCTTTGTAGCTCTAGAATCTAGGAATTGGCATAAATATATGTACATACATATATGTTTATATATTTTATGGCTGGTTATCAAAATCATTATTGACAAAACAATTTCAACATCAGAGATAAATGTTACTCTCTTATATTCTGAGTCTATGTTTTATTAAAATATCCTCTGTGGGTATGCAGTGGTAAAATGCTTGTCTGGTATGTACAAGTCCCTTGATTCCATCTGCAGCACTGATAGACGCTAGCTAGCTGGATGACAGCCAGATAGATAGATAGATAGATAGATAGATAGATAGATAGATAGAGATTTTAGAGCAAGGTAAATGTCAATTACTGATTACTTTAGTGTTCCCACTAGCTCAATGATATAATAAGAATGCCACAAATTACCATTTGCTGATACCCATCATAATGAGAGCCTGTTAAGTTAATGACAGGACAGGTGTTCATCATTTAAGAGACTCCCGAGGACACTGCTCATTTAGATATTAATAACATCTCTGAGACATTTTCCATTTATGGGTACCATAAAGACTTGATTTTCACTAGCATCTGGATCATTAATAAGAAAAATAAACAAAAAAGATTAGTTAAATTAATTTGATATTTCACAAAATAAAATTTAAAAGAAATCCAATTAGGTCAGAATGTTTAGTTTTTGCAATTATTTTAAGATTTAAAATTCATAAGAACAAAATAAGAGAGCAAGTGTACTTTAGACTTACGAATGGCTATTAAACACTTTCAGCAATTACTAACTTAATTAAACATAAATTTTCCTGAGTACCTACTACCTATACAACACAATCCAGGTGGAGGAGAGAAAACTGAATATGAGTACATTAGTTTTCGAGAACTGCTGAAACTAGATTGGATGACTTTAAGAATCAGAAATTGTCTCTTGGTTCTGGAAGCTAGAAATCTGAGATCTAGATGTCAACAGGACTGAGAATTTTTTTAGAGATTTCTCTCTAGCTTGTGTATGACCTCTTTCCTGTGCCTTCACATGATCTTTTGTCTGTATGTCTGTACCCTAATGCCCTCTTCTTAAAGGAAACTAATTCTACTGGATTGGGGCTCAATCCAAGGAAGTTATTTTAATATGGTTCCCTCTGGAAAGTCCCAATCTCCAAAAATAGTGACATTTTGAGTTAGAGGAGGTGAGGATTTCAACTAAGAATTTTAGGGAACACATGTCAATCCATAGCAATTAATATGACTTCAAGGCACACACTTAGCAATGAAAGTATGTAATTATTAAATGTAAATAAGACTTTTTAAAATATGTCAATAATTAAAAGTATAATTAACTATTAATATTATTCCAGATAAATTCTACAGGTACTATTAACCACCTAGAAAGATTATCTCAGGCTGAAGTTAAGGAAGGCCCCCATGAGCTCTTTAGGAAAAAGATCAAATATCACCTGAGTCTTAAAAATCTGATTAGAACAGAGTTAAGAAAATAATCTAGAAAAATGAAATAACATTAATAAATCAGAATAGAATACATAACTATGAGAAAAAGAATAAGCAAGTTATGATGAAACATAATGGGTTGACCTGACTTGAGTATCATGTCAGAGCAAAAATTTTTGAAAAACCCACTCGTACTTATCAATTAAACAAAGAGAAGTCCCAAAATGATAAATGCATAAATGCAGATATAAAAATGAAGGGAAAAATTGATATTTCTCTCTTAGCCACTTACAAATTAAAGAGTGATATCTGTCCCATGTTTTTCTTCATCTTTAAATTACTGTGGGGGGCTTTGGGAAATGAACCAAGGGCAAGAAAGCAACAACTATATTAGCATAAATCCAGAGCATTCATTTGCCAAAAGAGAGACAAAGTGTAGTGCAAAGAATTTACACTTTTCTTGTAATTATTTAGTGCAAACAGCAGAGTCCAAATAGAGCCCTAGGAACTTTATGGAAGTGAACCAGCATAAATGAATATACTGAAATCAGGAAGGGCTGACAAAATTCCACAGTGCTTTTTTTTTAACCACCAAGGCTGCTTTTAGTCTGCTGTAAGAGAGAAAAACAACGTGTGATGGACAGATCAACAGTAATGACTTGCCACTGAAACAACTCACCAGTTCTGAGGCTGTCTCTCTGAGCCAGGCTTGTTCCAGAAAGAAATAAGTGCTTTAATGGTAATGCATTTTAAATTGCAAATTCACGGGGAGAAGAATCCATGCCCAGTTGTACAGCCCAGCCAGTTTAGGGATGCAGAGATTACCTCTTTGCTCTCTAATCCCTATATGAAGCCCTCACTCCTCTAAAACCACCAAAATTCATAATTTTACAAGGCTCAAAAAGATACTGAGATTTTGTTATTTCCTTAGGGAATGGCGTCCTTTTAGAGGAAATTAGAAAAATGAAAACTAAGGGAGGAATAAAAAAGAAGGTAAAAGAACAGTAAATAAGAAATATGTAAAGATGAGACACCATTTAGGAGTTGGAGGACATTACAAAACTTTCCTCAAGAGACTAGGCCTGAAACTTCACTTCTTATGCAGGAGGGATTAGAGCAAGTAGATGAGAAAACAGTCACACTCTAGTCCCAGCTCTGTAGTTTCAATACAGCCCATACTACTTTGTTTTCAGTTCCACATGAGACAACATCCAGAAGACATAGAAAAAGAGTAGTACACTTTTCCCTGTCTTATTGCTCAGGAGCAGCATTGCAGCTTATTGGGAAGGAAGAAACACGTTCCTGTCAGTGCCAAACCCACTGGGGACACAGCTACAGTGATCCCACCTAATTCTTACTTATAAGTTGGAGCAGACACCCTGTGTGACAAACAAAGGTGGCATCACATCAGTCATACAGGAACACAGTATAAGTTAAAGTATAAAAATAAAATGTTAATGGTTTGACGATCTAATATCCTTCTGAGGATGAGTATAAACAAACATAATGAACAAGTGACTAACACAGATGATAATTTCAAATCTTTAAAATGTTTGTATGTCAAATAAATAAATGAAAAGAGAAATAGGAAATTGTGAGCAATAGTCAGTCATGATTGTCAACTTGACTTAATAATTGCCTAGGATAATAGCAGTGCACAATCTGGGTATGTCTGGGTGGGGCACTAAAATGTGATTTTGGGGGACTACCTCTGGTCCTTGCCTCTTACCTGTCTGGCAATGTTTCCCTGATTTCTACTACTTCATTGCCATGGAGTGAACAGCTTTCCTTCACTTTCACTTCCTGCCAGGCCATTTCTGCTAGGTGAAACAACCTCTAAAACAGTGAGCTGAAACAATCACTTCCTTAAACTGTGCATGTCAAGTATTTTGTCCTAGTAGTGCAAAGCTGACTAACGGGTGAATGGATAGAATAACTAAGCTCTACAATGAAGTAAATCACTTTAGAAGAATCATGAGCAAGCAATTAAGGGACAAAATCTAAGTAATCAGTAAACACAAAAGTGTTAATAAAATTTGAGGTAAAATCACAGTTAAAAAAGAATTCTTGGTCTTTCAGTTGGGTAAAAACATTACCTAAGACAAAATACATTGAGGTTAAATAACACTATATTATTCGAGGGCTAGGGGGTGAAATACTCCTAGGTGTATAATAATCTCTTATTTAATAACCTTCATCATTTCATTTTATAAATTATGGAAGCTAAATTCAGACACCTTTAAAGTTATGCAATATGAAATACCTAGTAAAAGCAAAATTTCCAACTAAAGCACAGGTTCATTGGATTGTTCAGTTCCTGCTCTTTCTACAATGCCACAGGGTATTCTTGTAATTATAGGAAGATTAGTTTAAAAGTATTTGACTTAGGAAATAAAGTTGATTAAGAAAAATTACCACAGTATTAAGTAGAGATTTATGAATAATTTTTAATTTCATCAATTTAAAAAACCACCTACGTGTTTTTTGCATACTGATTCTCCCATCCTTTATAATCTCTGCTAAATCTATAGAAAAAAACTGTTCCCCCTGCTGTGGTAGTATCAGTGCTTATGTCTTGAGCCTGCCTACTTGAATTTTTCAGTAGGTATCTTATCCCACAATAACCGCCGCCCCTTCCCACTTCACTGTGCAGCAGGAAAATAAGAAACTTACAGTGACAATATCTGAGAAATCACTTTGAGCCAGATACAGTGTAGATTTAAATTGCCAACCCCACTGGATTAGCCCTTCCCATAGTGCCCTGAGCAAGGATTTTGTTTGCTCATGAAAGCCACATCTAAGGAGAAACCTCAGCAAACCAGACTGAAAGCTTTATTAAATGGTTCTATGAGTACTGGAAGACAGTAGAAGTGTCTGTTCCTTTACAATTCCTTAAAATCTGAAAACACTTGGCTCTATGTTATAAACACACAATGGATTTTCTTTGTTTATTTTTTTTATTTTCATTTACCACAGTAATTGCAGATTGAGACAAGATACTTCCTGGATCGTTTTGGAAACACACCATTTTAATGCACTACATTCATGACTGCAATTTAATTTAGCTATGCTTGAAAATTCATGATTCATATTTTAATTCAAATTTGTATTTTCTTCTTTCAACATTCAAAATATGGTATGGGATTTTAAATGCTGAGGAAAACTGAAAAATCTATATATTGTTTATGCCTGATGTACAAGGGAAATTTTTAAAGAATTCTATCTTTTCAGATCAAGAATTTCAATCGTATTGTACATTCCTCCTGTACACTCAAAATGACTAATAAGGAAATCCTGAAATGTATATAGAATTCAGATTCCAGACTGACAGGACAGGGAAATTCGCAAGACACAAATGCAGTTTTAATTTAGCCTTATATTTCTTGATAATAAAAATAAAAGTAGAAGGATAATTTTATACCTACAGTTTATTTTGGTGAAGTTCTACATTATTTTTATCGTATTAGATTACAAACATTAAAATATTATCTGTTAATTCTGTAGGAAAAAGCAAATAAATCATTTTTATTTAATTTTGTAGTAAAATTGCAACTTTAGTGATCAAAATATATCCCTCTGATATCAGATAAATCTCGATATTGCAATGCAACAAATTTCGATTTTCATGAAGTAGATTGGCAACTCATAGTAATACACCATTTATTTTTATTCATTAGTGGTGTGTGACTAGATGCAGACTTAGATAATATATTCGTTAGCATGTAAAAGTTGCCTGTAATATATCAAGAGATCCACCAAGCACACAAAGGTCTATATACATAATCATTTAGTTAGATAAGCTCTTACTATTTCATTTCTTACATATGCAGAAACACATGTCAAAACTTTGGAATTTTCTTTGTACTCATCTATATGGAATCTCTGCACATTTTTGAAATGATGGCAAATCATTTCACCTTGCTCAGTAATTTTCTTGTCAGAAATGCATTTTACTCAGGATTTTGAAATGAGTCTGCTACAGTCATTTGGGCTAAAACATAAAGTCATAAGCTATGCGTACAGTTTTAGTAGCCCTCCTAAAATTCATATTGAAAACTTTCCTCAGCTATGTTGTTCTCTTCCAAACTACAATGCCTCTTAAGAGCACTCTACACCTTTACCACAAACCTGTGAAAATTTCAATATCAAGTTCTCAATAGATTTGAACAATTTGATTTCAATTTTCAGATGTTCTATTTCCTGACTTCTAAAAACATTGATATACAGTATTTCAAGAAAAAGTTTGGTTAGGAAACTAAAGTTCCAGTTATTTGTAGATTGATTATTTACACCAAATCTAGGTACAATCTAGTTTTTTTGTTGAAAACCTATTTAAAATGGTTATTAGGCATTTCTCTGTAGGGAGAAATACACATTACATGTTAGCATGACAAGAAGAAAAGCAAGTAAGACTACCTGGACTGAAGGATGTAAAATGAAGTGAAAATTAGAACAATTTCCTTAAAAAATCAGATTAAAAACATACACCCATAGTCAAGATAATTGTATTAAAATATCAAAGTGGAATTATATGTGAAAAACTTAGACTTCTTATAGGAAGAAGACACAGCTCCTGTCAGGAAGTCATAAACAGCAGAGATCACACATGACTTATTAATCAAAACCATTATCCTTAAGAACGGCAAGACAAGATATAACATCAAAGGGTTTCACTTAACTAAAGACTGATTAAGACTTGAAGAAGGGAGTATAATTATTTGATGCATTTGATGCAAAGCCAACTGTTTTCTAATTTTACAGGAAGCTGAGGACACAAGCATAAAGAGTCTTTAAAGAACTCATTCTTAGAAGAACAATAGACATGTTCCGGCATTATCCCTTTCAAGATATTTAATTGGGCAGCAAATTGGAAAAAAAACGTTTACTTAATTCAAGTGTAGCCTTAACTGAATAAATATGTAAATTTACAGAGCAACGATACATATATAGATAACCAGGAACATTAAAAACCTAAAGAGAAAGAGTCCCATTCATCGACATTATAATGTCCCATCAACATTATAATCTTACAGAGAAGGTCACGTGATCACATTGTAATATTCATGACCTTCAGCAAAAGAAGGGAATCAGTATCCACTCATGAATATGAATGTTGTTTTAACAATCAAAAATAAAAGGTGAGGGTGCTAGACAGTATTTATTACATTTAAAAGAGTAAAGATTGCACTGTATGTCTTTATTATATTTGAAATAAGATTGATGCTATTTAAATCACATATCTTGTTTAGTAACATCTATATTTTACCCAGGCTGTTTATATTTAATATTCGGAATGGGGCTTTTATAACAGTAACATATAATATGTGCATTGGAACTATAACATGCTATAATATCTTGCACTGCACCCTTTATCCAAATCCTCTAATAGCTTCACATTTTTTTTTTCAAAAACTCACCTTCTTCCATTGGCAGAAGTGGTACCCAGTGTAGCTATCTCCAGCAATGGGCTTTAGATAAGAACAAAAAATCTAATTCCCTGGACAAAAGAATGAACATTTGCTGTGGTGTGATATACTTTTCCCCCCAGCATATCAGATTTATCTCACTTCTTAAGGAATCTATTTTATCCTTAGCTCCTGAAGTCTATAGAAAATGCATCTATAAATTCTGCATTTAGTTCATCTGAATATTAGTGTGTGATTTTTGTAAGATTATACACTAGGTCATGTCAATACATTTACCACCATTGTTATCATCATTATCATTCTACAGGAAATGGTTTGAGAGGCGAATGGTAACGAGAGTAACATGGTGGACAGAAAGAAAGTACGAGTATCTGTTTTCAACATTTCTGCAGCATTCTTTTTAAAAAAAATCTTTTAAAATCTCTTAAATGCCATCTAATTTACAGCTACACCAGAGTCTTGATTTTGCCAGCTTTCAACAATTTTGGCCCACATCAGTACTTCTGGCCTTCACAAAAGCTGTGTGAAGCAATTTCACAAGGAGTCGCCAAGGCGAAGCTTGATGGATGCAGCAAGTGAAAATAGCACCTGAAACGCAAGATCAATCCAGCAAAGCCACACCGGTACCTCCTAGTGACATGGGTATCAGTGCTATCCGTTTTCTTTGGCATCATTTGTGTACCATGCTCTCGGAGTTATGATGTGGTCCACAGATCTGTGCATATAGATAATTGAAATTACTACACCCCCCTTTCCTAAAATACATCCATTTTAAACACACAAACAGGAGAGGGCCACTCTAAAGACTTCTCATTTAAATGTACTTTCCAGATCCTTGATATAAAATCAGAAAAATACTTGTGGCTTGACAGTATTCAAACTAGGCATTTCAAGAGGTTCTTCATAAGTGAAAGCTATTCAGTGAAGAACTATGATAATTCAGTAAGAGTCAAGGAGAAATGAGACGATTTGAAAACATTCAAGCAATAATATATTTTAATTTAATTTAATTTCTAACTTGCTTCAAAGACTTGACTTCTCACAAGATTTCCTTATACTGTTTTTTATCATCAGATTTTTGAAAAGCATACTTTTGTTAATGTTTTACAAAAAACAAATTCACATAAATATCTACTGAGAAATTGTTCCTAGCTTAAGAATTAATAATATTCTCTTTTTTTTCCTGGTACCTGGTATTAAAATCAGGACCTTGAACTTTCCAGGCAGGTGCAGCACCACTGAGCAACATCTGTGCCCAAGAATAAATAATATTCTTTTCTTTCTCCTCCTTAGAAATGATAGAAAGAACCAATAATTTTTTAATCCAATCACACTCCACTGTTTTCATATGTGATAGTTATCATCATGGTATAAATATAATTCAATAATTTAATTTTTCCTGCCACTTCTACTATACAGTATATCTTTTTGTATATATGGAAGTATAGATATATTAACATTCTAACATTTAATCAATAGTAATTCATACTTCATTTTCCCACCAAAAAAATGTCAATGGAAAATTCGGTACATTGGATCTGAAGCTATCATGAGAAGGAGCAGAAACCCAGAATGAAATGCAAAAACTAAGAAAAATGAAATACTATAGAAGTGTAGGGATCACCAATATAAGTGTGTGTTAAGAGTAATAATATAGAAAAAAAAGAGTAATAATATGATGGGGGACAAAAATGAAGATTTATTTACATAAAACACACAAAAGAAAGTTACTTTCTCACTTACTTGTATTTATGTAATCACTAAAAAGAAAACAGAAGATAACCTTCATATGGCATCAAAGTTTTCTAGGCACTAACAACGTTTTTAGTTTTCTTATGCCGTATTACAATGTCATAGTGCTACAATTATTTCCATTTTTCCTGCAGTTGTTCCTATTTTACACACTAGGGAACATGTACAAAAACGATAGCAGTTTTGTTAAAATTCACACAGATAATAAAATGTGTGAACAAGAATTGCACTCTAATCAGTTTGAATCTGAAGCCTACATGATTTTGTGAAGGAGGTAGACACAGATTTTCAGAAGCCCAAGAAAACATTTAACCACAAGTTTGTTCTGCTAAAAAGCTTTTCATTAATAACTACGAGAAGACATAACAACTAACAAAATGAGACAGACACACAAAGAAGTGATGCAATAGCCAATAAAAAGGGACATATTATATTTAGATAGATACATAGATATAGACATAGATTATTTAGGTCTATTAAAAACTGGTAAATGGAAGTTTATATGATTATATAATACAAAATTTAGCCTGTGGTAGTCAAATTTTTGTTTTCTTAATTTTCCATTCATATATTGAATATTAAATTGGCTGGCAATTAAAATAATGGGAATATCCAAAGTCATCATCTATAGACTAATTATTTCAATCTAATGGTTAAATGTGTCTTTTTAATAGTATAATCTATTTGAGTCTGTTCTATGATGATTACTGGAATTAAAGGGACATTCAAGAGTATTACTTTCAAAATAACATAATGGGAGATTCGCACTTCAAGAAGATGGAATAGTAGGTGTATTTTTTATTCCTCCTACAAACTACAATTAAAAATCAGTATGATCACTATGGCAAAACTTTTAGAGACAAGTGCCCAAGCTGCAACTCAAAACCCACTTGTTTGTTGCCAAGTGCCAACACTGCAGTTAAACCTCAATACTAAGGTTTTAGTGTAGAAAACATAACTCATACATTAACATTTTTCATTTTAAAAGAAAAACAACATGCATGTCAGACGTTCACTACCACTACCCTAGAAATTATGTACTAAAGAAATATGAGAAGAAAAAGTGAAAATAAAAGGACAGACTGATTAGGAACCTCAGGACACAAAAACAACATAGTAGTGAGTTCTCTGGGATTGTTTTTTGTCTCATACATATCAGACCCAGCTGAAAATAAATCTGGTAATCTGTAATATCAACAGGCATAGACAAACAAATATAAAAAGTTCAAGTAAACTCTTCTGCACTGCGAGAAGGACCAAGGAAGTGCCTTGAAAGATGGAAGCTTTGGATAATAATTGCTCTACTCTAAATAAATACATAGAAGAAATCTTGTGGGTCTCACCCTCTTCACAAAAGCAAAGACTGACGGGGGAGATATGCCTTCCATCTTTATCAGGTTTAATGAGGTACTCCAAGCCCCTGCACCTGAAAGTCCTCCCTGCTCTCTGCTGGAGTGAATCAGAGGAGGCTGAATGGAATCAGAACTTCCATAAATAATAGCGCTTGTTCCTCCACCTCCAGCCACATGAGGTTCTAGTCAGTGGAGACCATGCCCTAGTGGAAGCCAGGGTCCATATGTATCCTGTCGACTGATTGTAAGGAGGCAGGATGAGTCCTCTTCCCTTTACAGAGTAGTGTTCAAAAGATGATGAAAATGATTTAAATAATATTCAGAATGTTATAGGATAATATCCCAAATACCCAAATGCTAATTGAAAATGACATACTTTAAACCAAAATTCCCAAATTTAGCAAAATATGTTAATACTAAGATTACAGAAATATTGCAGTTCTCTGGAAAATGTTTTAAGATAAGCACAAAAGAACATGAACAAGTTTGAAAAAAAAATTAAAACAGAAAATCTCACCAAAGAAATAGAATGTTTATGGGAAAATATTTAAAAATAAGTAAAAAGTTCAATTATAAGAATTAAAACTTGATAGGTTCAATGCCAGAATGAAAGGGATAGAAAAGAAGTAATAAATTCAAAGGTAGAAAAATGGAAATTACATGTTCCAAATAATGAAGATAGAGTGCATAAAAAAGTGAAAACAACCTTGGGGAATAGGGGATATATGATAAAAATTCCAACATTTTGTTTCACCAGAAATACAGAAGAAAAGGGTGAGGTAATACAAAGGAAGTATATCTTAAATTTTCAAAGTTGGTTAAAAAACACTTCACATTCAAAAAATTAAAAATTCTCAAATGATATAAACCCATAGAAATAACCATAGAAATGATATAAAACCATAGAAATAACCCACAGAAATTAAATGACATAAACGCATAGAAACAATAAACATAACATGAAATACAAAGAAAAATATCCATTCTTGACAATAACTTTTTCAGCCTATTAAAAATGAGCTACCCCCCAAAATAGGAAACAACCAAAAACACTAACATTATTCATAATGTAAAACAATTGAAGCTACTGAAGTAAATAAATAAGGCAATAAAGACATACATCAGGAAAAAAGTCACAAAGGTGTTTATTTTCATGTAACAATTATTTACGCAGAAACTTCGAAACAATTGGCAAAACAATTTCTAAAATTCATAAGTGAGTTAAGCAAGGTGCTAAGATACAAACTTTTTTAAAAAATCAACTATATTTTTATAAATCCCTAATGATTTCATGAACATTTAAAATGCAGTATCATCTGCAATTGCTCAAAAGTAAATGAAATACTTAAGTATGTATTAGCAAACCGTGTACGGGATTTGCATGCTGAGGACTACAAAATTCTTTTCAAAAAATTAAAGAAAAACTAAATAGAGATACATCATATTCCTGGCTAGGCAGACAATATAGTTGTCAGTTCTTACTAGATCACTCCATAGGTTTAATGTATTTACTATCAGTATCTCATAGCGCTGAAGCCACTGGACATTGACACTCCTTCCCAACACAAGAAAAGGGAAACTCAGCCAAACTCTCAAATGTATTTTTAAAAAATTTAAATGTCTTTTTAAAAGACTTAAATGCAAAGCAAAATTATAAAACTTTTAGAAAAAGGTAGGGAAAAAAAACGTGGGATCTAGAATTAGGCAAAAAATTCTTAGATTTGACACCAAAAAACTCTATTCATAAAAAATTGACAATATTTTTAACAAAATTTAAAACTTCTATTTGAAGAAGTCTGTTAAGAATAAAAGAGTTATTACAGATTTAGAGAGAATGTATGCAAACCACATACTTACCAAATATGACAATCTAGAATATATAATAAACTCTCAAAATCAGTGAAAAAAATCAGTTTTGAAAGGGGCCAAATACATGAATAGATACCTCAACAGAGGATATGAAGAAGGTAATTAAGCACATGAAAAGATGTATAATATCATCAGTCATTAGGGGGATGCTAATTAAAACCCTAATGAGAAATTACTACCCATCCAATTGGTTAAAGTAAAAAATACTAAAATGCCAAATGCTAAGGAAAATAAAATGGTACTGCCACATTGGAAAGCAGTTTCTCAATTATGTAAAAAAGTAAACACGCCATGACCAAGCAATATAACCATTAAACACCTTGGCACTTATGCCAGAGAAAGGAACCTAATCCTTGACAAACACACAAAAACTGATACATAAATGCTTATAATAATTGTACTCACAATAGTAAAAAGTTAGAAACAATCCAGATGTTGTTCAATTTATGAATGGCTAAACAAACTGTGGCATATTCAAACATGGGAAAATCACTCAGCGATAAAAAGAAACATGACCAATACAAAGAACAACCTGACTAATCTCCAAGTAATCATGCTAGGAGAAATAAATAGCAGGAGGCTACATCCTACATGATGTCATTAATAAAAGACTCTTAGGATAAAACTATAGAAATGGAAGTTATTGGACATTTGGAACAAAAAGAAATATTTGTGAGAGTAAAGTAGTTACAATAATATAAACGACAGCATGAGAGACCCATGTGATGATAAAAATGTTCTGTAACTTGACCATACTTATCCCAAAACCCTTGTGATATTTTACTATAATTATAGAGATATCACCATTGAGAGAAATTGGATAAAAGTACTTAGAATTAGCTGCTCATATTATTTCTACAAGTACGTGTGAAGAATATATATTTATCTCAAATGTTTAGTCAAAAACTAAAACACACTTATGAAATATTTTCTTATTTTGATTCATCTCAAATATGAATATAGATAGCTACCGATTATATTTAAATAGATTGGACTTGTACAAGTGATATTCATAAAAAGAAATGAAAATGTACGAAGCACTTAGGTACCCAAATATGTTATAAAACAATTGCATATAGTATCGTTTTTCCTCAGAGAAAACTAAGTTTGTAGAGTTTCATCTCATTTGTTTGTTTTTTAAAAGGTTGCTTAAAATTTTTATTAAATACTTCTTTGGTAAGCACCTATTATGTACCATAAATTATTCTAGGTACAGAAAAGTTGATTACCAACAATGATAGCATGCTCAATAAAATGTGACTAAAGTATATGATATTTCAATCCATATAAAATAGGTAGAATTGAATTTGCCAAATCCAAAGTCTGCATACACTCTGATATATTTTGATGGAAGTTTTTGCATACCAGATTTGCTGTTACACACACACACACACACACACACACACACACACACACATACACACACGCATAACTTTTAGTTCAATTTATGAATGGCTAAACAAACTGTGGCATATTCAAACATGGGAAAATCACTCAGCGATAAAAAGAAACATGACCAATACAAAGAACAACCTGACTAATCTCCAAGTAATCATGCTAGGAGAAATAAATAGCAGGAGGCTACATCCTACATGATGTCATTAATAAAAGACTCTTAGGATAAAACTATAGAAATGGAAGTTATTGGACATTTGGAACAAAAAGAAATATTTGTGAGAGTAAAGTAGTTACAATAATATAAACGACAGCATGAGAGACCCATGTGATGATAAAAATGTTCTGTAACTTGACCATACTTATCCCAAAACCCTTGTGATATTTTACTATAATTATAGAGATATCACCATTGAGAGAAATTGGATAAAAGTACTTAGAATTAGCTGCTCATATTATTTCTACAAGTACGTGTGAAGAATATATATTTATCTCAAATGTTTAGTCAAAAACTAAAACACACTTATGAAATATTTTCTTATTTTGATTCATCTCAAATATGAATATAGATAGCTACCGATTATATTTAAATAGATTGGACTTGTACAAGTGATATTCATAAAAAGAAATGAAAATGTACGAAGCACTTAGGTACCCAAATATGTTATAAAACAATTGCATATAGTATCGTTTTTCCTCAGAGAAAACTAAGTTTGTAGAGTTTCATCTCATTTGTTTGTTTTTTAAAAGGTTGCTTAAAATTTTTATTAAATACTTCTTTGGTAAGCACCTATTATGTACCATAAATTATTCTAGGTACAGAAAAGTTGATTACCAACAATGATAGCATGCTCAATAAAATGTGACTAAAGTATATGATATTTCAATCCATATAAAATAGGTAGAATTGAATTTGCCAAATCCAAAGTCTGCATACACTCTGATATATTTTGATGGAAGTTTTTGCATACCAGATTTGCTGTTACACACACACACACACACACACACACACACACACACACATACACACACGCATAACTTTTTTCCTTCAAAATTAATAACCACTTAGCAAGATTTTGTATGATTCTTCATATGCTAAAAGTTCTATGTTGTGCTAAAAACACAGTATAGACTGATGACATTCAGACTTTGAGCGATATTTAAACATGATCTATAAATAATGCATCTATATAGAATGCAATAGTTTTAGGTTACACTGTGTGAAAAAAAAAAATCTATTCTGTGGATTTCTGCCTTTTATCCAAAGGAATCTTCGTAATTAACAGAAAGGGATCTCTGTGCTACTTTCCATCTAGCAAAAAGCAGCACATTCGGTCACTAGGAGCACTTTTGAGGGAATATTACTAAATATTTTTCCAGATATCATTATTAGTAACTTCAAGTGAAATGTTCAACTTATTAAATTCATTTATTCTCCAGGAGGATTTGAAATGAAAGGACATTTATTTAAATAAATAAAATATAATATGAAGCTTCATAAGCCAGAACAGCCATGAAATGAAAAGGCAAATAGATAACATAACAGCTATTTCGTGGATAGCTGGAATTTATTTACCTTCTTTGTTTGCTTCTGTTCCCTGGTCAGATAATAATTTGTCCTTAAATTCTAAATAACGTATTTCCATAAAACTTATTTGGGATGCCTAGAACTTACAGCCCCTCAAAGCATAGTTCTCTATGCTAGTTTAATACACAAAGTATTTTACGATGAGAAAATTTGTCTCACTCGTTTATGCGTCACTTTTTATTCATGTCTCTTTTCAATTTTTTATTTTTTATTAGTACATATTTGCAACACATAATGACTGCATTCTTTGTGAGGCGTTGGTCCATGTACATAACCTATTTTAATTCTTATTTCTTCTGCTTTCTCTCCCCTCTTTTCTTTCCCTCCATCTCTTAGAAGCCTTCCCTTTTGCAAGTTCTACCTCCCACTTTCCTATTTAACTTTTATGTTCTTTAAATTTGAGGCTTCTCATATAAGAGAAAGCATATGGTAAAGTATGTTTGCTTTTTTTTTTTTCTTTTTTGTACCGGGGATTGAACTCAGGTCCTTGCGCTTGCAAGGCAGGCCACCGAATCGCTGAGCTAAATCCCGGGCCCTATTTACTTTTTTCTAAAACTAGAAGGTAGCAATAACGTAATATGTACTGCAAGCAATAGAGATTTATGTATCTGTTCCTTTATTATGGAACTCTGAGTAAAAACAAACACATGCAAGATTTGGATCAGTGATGGCAATCACAGATCACATTTAAGGAGCAGGAAATATGTTACTTGAAAGAGAAAATTTTTTTTTTCTTTTTCAGAATATTGACACTTTTGCCATTTACGCCTCCTAGCAAGGACAAGTGTTCATAAGTATTTGTAAATCTGTTAGTTCACCCATTTGTTTCACACGGTGCAAAGAAAGTTGAAGAATAAATGATTTACAGAAAATTATCTTTGGTTTTAGTTTCTCTTTTTTTATACCACAGTAGTCAGACTAGCAAGTTAAATGAGCCATGGCTCCTGCTAGTTTAAATATTAATTTTGCATCTACTACCTCTAATGCCTCATAAAAAGCATCCCTGATTGATACAATCACTGCCCCATGCTTCTGAGAGGGAAAATGGGGACCAAGAGATTTTAAATGACTTGCATTACATAATCGTGTGACTACTTATTTCTGCATCAGATAGCATGGTCTATAAATGGGAAAAAAATTTATTGTTTTAAAATTTTGTTTACTCTTCTGCAGTCAAAACTGATGAGAATCCACTCTTTTCATACAGAATCTCTCATGTCTATATTTTCATTTATTCATTTTAAAATTATTTAGTGGAGCACTGATTAAGTACTAAATATTTAAATAGATATGAATATAATCAAACATTATGAATCCCTGTCCTTGAGGAGTTTTTGATTCCATAATAACAGTTTACATAAGTCATGAGTAATACCATTTACTGAGCACTGTCTCTATCTCCAGCACACATATATGTTAGTGTATTCATTCATTGAACTATTACCATGAGAAATTTACTGTAAATATCTGCATTTTTTCAGATGAGGAAGCTGAAGGATAGGGAACATAAGAAACTTGCAAAAATATGAATATTTAATAAGATTTTGAAAAGTCTACCAATGAGTAGTTAGCATTACTTTTTCTTTTTCCTAAGACTAAGACGTAGGTTCCAATGACTCCATGCGGAGCTCTACAACTATCCATTGCAGAAGAAGTGCCTGTGATTTGGAACAGAAGCTCTGATATGGTAGCATTTACATTTTTTTTTTCAATTTTTGTAGTGTCGTGGTCTCGAATACAAGCTTATCCACCCCAAATGACAAACTCTACCCAGGTTACTGCTGCCCTGGCAGGGTCTTGATGCCAAAACTTTGTATTTGACTTACTATCCTTCCACCAAATAGAAAAATAAATGAAAAGAATTCTCAAAATAATTAGGAATTTGAAAATGATTATATTGAAAGCAAAATTACAAAAATCAAGGCAAAAAATTCCAAAATTCTAGTAAGTTGAATTTAATGACATGCCACAAAAGCATACCGTCCTGATAGCATTTATCACAGGTATAAACTATTTTAACATTTTAAAAACAATTCATGTATTTACCACATCAACAAACATATGAGAAAAATTATAGTATTAATCTCCGAGATACAAAAACTGAAACAATCAATACTTAACCATGTTTTAAAAAAAAAAAAACTTGCTCTAGGAAACTGGGAATAGAAGAAAACTTTCTTAATCCAATAAAAACATCTACCAAGGGGTACACCAAAAGGGGATGCCCGTTATCACCATTTCAGTATAAAACTGAACTGGAGGAACTTGTCGTTTTAATGAGACAATGTTTCAAAAAAAATTATTTGCAGAAAATATGCTTTTAAAAACTTCATAATACTTCCCAAAAAACTATTGAAATATGTAACTAAACTTAGTAAGGTAGTAGGATATAAAGACAGTATATAGAAATCAATTGCAATTTTATATGCCAGCAACAGAAAGAAATTCTATTTTTGAAAAATAGTATTTATAATATTTTAATTACCTTGGGAACCATGTATGGTGGAGCATTCCTGTAATCCTAGAACTCTGAGAGTCTCAGACAAATAGATAGCAACATCAAGCCTAGCAAGGTTAATGAGACCTGTCTCAAAAAATAAAACAAAAATAGCTAGAGATGCAGCTCAGCATGAAAGCTCCAGTTTTAGTCCCAGAAACCCAAAAACAAACAAATGCCTTGAAATTCAGTTTTCAAAACTGACCAAAGAAACTAAGTGCAGTGGCGCATACCTATAATCCCAGCTGCAGGGGGTTAAAGGTACAGTTGAGGCAGGGGGATCCTACCTTCAAGAGCACTTTAGGGAGACTGTGCCCAAAAATTTAAAACATAAAAAGGGCTAGAGATGTAGTGATACAATGATTAAGTCCTGGGTTCAGTCTACAGTACCACACACACACACACACACACACACACACAGAGAGAGAGAGAGAGAGAGACAGAGAGACAGAGAGAGAGACAGAGAGAGAGAGAGAGAGAGAGAAAAGCAAATAAAGATTAAGCTTAAAAGATCAGGTTTCTGATTTGTGAAATTCAATAACTTAAAAGTATCAATTCTTTAAATTAATCTGAGACCAGGATTTAGCTCAGTGGCACTATGCCTGCGTGGCAAGCACAAGGTCCTGAGTTTGAACCCCAGTAACAGAAAAATTAAATAATTAATTAATCTGTAAGCTCAGTGCAACTTCAATGTTTAAAAATTCCATCAGAATACTTTGCAAAATATTGTGAAACTAGTACTATACTTGTATGATATGTAGATCAACAATTGCTGAAAAAACTTTAAGAAGAATAAAGCTCAAGGACTTCAACTACCTGATGTAAAGATCTATAGCAAAAAAAAAATAGACTGATATTTGTGTACAAATAAAAAAATAATCAAGGAACAGAACAGATAATACAAAATTGCAAAGAGAAAGTAAAGTTCAAGGGGGGAACTATGGTTTTTATATAAACTAAAATATATTAAAATTAAGAAATGCTTTTAAACTGAAATCATAAGAGTAAAGCAAGGCAATCCACAAAAGGAGAAAAACTATTTGCATACACAAAGACTTTTACTCAGAATTTGTTAAATGAAATGAATGTGAGGCAAGAATGAGAAATGAAAAATTACCAGATAGTTGACAAATGAGGATATGCAAGTGGCCAATAAACATATGAAAAATTGCTCAACTTTAATAGACATTAGTCAGAGGCAAATTTTAAAGTTAGCAATCAACATATATATGCTTCAATAAAAGTGGCAGAGAACTCTTTTGGAAAGATAGCGTGTCAACTGCCAATTATCATAAAAAATTAATAGGACTGTGTATTAGCATGCTATCTTAAGGAACTTTCTGCACCTTGTAAAGCTGCACATGTGAACAAGCTATGGCTCAATCATCCTCTTTGTAGGTGTACAAGCCACAGAAATACATATATATGTTTTCCAAAAGATGGGTACTAGAATGTTTATAGCAGCACTGATTAAAATAGCCCGGAACTCAAAACTACTCAAATATCCTCCAATAGCACAATAAATAAAATTAATGACTGTGTTATATATTTATAAACTGGGAAAACAAATGTGAATGATTTACAACTATGTGCATAAAAGGAGAAAATCTTGCCATCATAATATTCAGATAAAAAGGTCAGGCACTGGGTCACACACCTGTAATCCCAGCACTTGGAAGACTGATCAGAAGGATTAGCACACATTCGAGCCCAGCCTGGGCTACATAGTGAGTTCAAGTTCAGCCTGAATTATAAAGCAGGACCCTACCTCAAAAAGAAAGAGAGAGGGAGAGGGACGGGGAGAAGGAGAAGTGGAGGAGAGGGAGAGAGGAAGGAAGGAAGGAAGGAAGGAAGGAAGGAAGGAAGGAAGGAAGGAAGGAAGGAAGGAAGGAAGGAAGGTCATAGTGCATGAGTTCCTTCATGTGAAATTAATTTATGTTGTTACATGCCACAGTGTGATAGCATTTGTACAAATCACAAGTGAATAGTAGTAACTGAAGAGGCACGAGGAGTGTGAAGTACAATAGATGGTTCTTGGGTGACACTAATAATAGTTTATTTGAACCCTGGTCACACAAATGTGTTCAATTGGTGAAAACGCCAGCTCCTGCCTTAATGTGGGAAAAGTTGGAGAGCAATTAAGAGTGTGGTATATGTATTTGTACTTATTTATACTATATTTCAATGGAGAAAGTCTAAAAACAATCCAAAAAGAAAATCCACCACCTGCACATGCTTAAACTTCTCCAAATTTTAAAACAGTTAAAAACCGCAACTTTGAACTCACTGCTGGTGATTTAAAGAAAGTTAATTAACACATTTTAATTTAAATAGTTCTCTTTTATGAGCCTAATTTTACTTTCTACATCTTAATATAATGAGTCGCTTTATTGAAATCATTTTAATTAAACTTTTGCACGTTTGTGCAATTCCACCAATGAATTTGCAAACAGGTTGTAACAAATGTTTGCCACCTGGTTTTATTTTTGTAGGAATAGTAAAATGTGTAACAGAATCAAGCAACAATCACAGGTGATTTTTATAATAAAAAATTAAATATTACTCTTCTAGCAATTTTGTGGCTCCATGGAAAATTGATAACCTAAATCCTTCAATTAAAAGTACAGTGGATTCTTGAATAATCTGTGGTATCATTTTTACCACACATCTTTGATAAAATCTTTGAATCAATTGGTGCTATGCTCCCACCTCTTCTTTCATTGTGTCCAAGAACTAAAATAAAGTATCTCAGTTTCTTTGAAAGTGTTTAATGAAATCCAGTTATCAATCCAATGGCAAGCCACTGTTACATAGTGAAGTGAGTTTTTGGTGCCTCCAAGCCTCCTGTTTTTACCACGTTATCCTAGAGGCTACACACACACACACACACACACACACACACATTCACATCCACCACCAGATGTCTTCTGTCCATGGAGGGACCCTTGTGGGCCAGTTTTGTAGGAGCCAAGCATCATGTCAAACCCCTTCAACTCTACTATGGACAAAACATGCCTGGTTCTCATCTCTTTCCCAGGACCAAATATACTTTCAAAAAGAGCAGCTAAAATTAATTTGACCTGTAGTCATATGTATAAATGTCATTAGCTTTCGCTTTCCTTCCCAGGGAGATACATTTGCCGCAATGATCATCTTGGGAAGAGGCTTTAACTTCAAACTGTACAACTAATGACTAGTTCAGTAGATTCCATAGGACATTCACAGGATATTTTGTAGACAGAAAAGGACTCTGCCCTTTTAGGCTTTGCATATCAATATCTGGGCTAGGATTGCATAAAACCACTCTCGTGTCCACTCTCATATCGCAATACTCCAATCAACTCTCATACAGTCTACTGCCATAGCATAGTACTTTAGAACTTAGCATTACCTTTTGAAGACAGGCAAAATAGATCACCCAAGTAGACAATGTGAAAGTATTTCTAAAGAATAAAGCATTTCAGGCCTGGGGATTTAGCTCAGCGGTTCGGAGGCCTGCCTTGCAAGCACAAGGACCCGAGTTCAATCCCTGGTACCAAAAAAAAAAAGAATAAAGTATTTCTAAAGTGAGTAAATCTGAGTAAAAATTATCCAGAATCAACTAGTCAATTAAACCATGTTGGTTTAATTTCACATACCACAAAATTTTATCAATATCTTTCAAATTTTATAGAATCTATTGTTAATGACACTTACTTATAAAAAATTTAGTCCATCAAACCTATTTTTCAAGTTTTATTTTCCTCACATGGTGTAGAAATTCCAAGCTTTATAGAATGCTCTGACCTTTGAAATTGTTAACTTGATTTTAAGTGATTGATGAGAATGATTTAATAATTAATAGAAGGTCTAATATAAGGTTTATTTAGAATGTTGGGATAGTAAAATATTTTATTAGGTTTTCTATTTAAAATCATGATCAAAATTTTTTTAAAAACTATGTTAAGATTTGAATGGCAGAACTGTCAGTTTAAGTTAGAAAATCTCTCTATGCTGTACTGATGGTTTTTTTTAATCACCAAGTGAATTATATGAACATGAAAACAAGTTTCTTTGGAGACTTCACCTATTTTATAAAGTTTCTTTAGAAGATTTTAAGGGAATTTTCAGATGAATATAACTAAGAAAAAAATAGTATAGACACTTTGATTCAGCATTGGTTTTAGAGCCTGAATGCTGTAAATGTAGACATTTATTATCTTAGAAGAATATTCACTTTCTCATTATTTATTTATAACACTAAAGAAAAGTTTCAACATATGCACTGCAAAACATTTAGTGTTACTGAAAATAGCATGTGACTTCCACTAGCAGGGTAATATAGACAGAGTAAGTAGGGGTTATTAGAAACTAAAGTCATGGCTAGATCAGACAGGAGCAGTATCTGGAAATTTAGTAAGGTTATAGGAATCTGGCAGTAAGAGGCAAGGAGCAGGAAAGCCAGATAATCATGCTATTAATGGAGCCATAAATCTCAGAACTGTAATAATACTGTTGAGAGGAAAGTGGCAAGTTGCAACAAAAGGCACTGAAGATTAGCATTCTACTAAAATAATGGCAGCAAAAATTCTTATAGAGTTACTACATAGTAGGTTACCTGATGTGTGTTTTATGCTTTTCTCCTTTTTTATTCTCCCCATTTATCCCACATGTAGATATGAAGCCATATTCAAACCCTATAAAATATGAAACAAGTAATAGTATTACCGTTATGGACTACCACAGAAAGAAAAGGAAGATTTTAGGGGAGGGGCTTGAAAGTCTACTATATGTTTAGAGATCAATTTTTACTAATCATTTCATAAGGAGAATTACTTACATATTAATTTTATAACTGAAATGCTAAATATTAATAAAATAAAATGAATCACTAATTCAGGCATAGAAATGATAGACATTAAGCTATATAAATTAGAAATAAATAAAAAGGAAGCATGTTGAACATATAGAAAAAGTTTCTACATCTCAGAGCGCACTTGCTATTCTATCCTTATTAACCAGTCACTCAAAACTTACATCAGACAATCAGTAAATATTAATTTACCTACAATACACCAGGGACTACAAAGCTGGTAGGTCTTTGATGTGTCTAGCTTTTTTTTTTTTGTAAATAAAGTTTTATTGGCAGAAGGCCACACTCCTTTGTTTATACATCGTCTGTGTTTGCATCTGAGCTACAACAGCAGAGCTGAGTACTTACAACAGAAACTGTGCCCCACAAAACATAAAATATATGCTATCAGGTCCTCTGCATCCATACCCCTGCCTAGAGATCGTCTCCCCACGCAGGATGTTAGACGTCTCTTCCCAAGCCACATGCCTTGGTACATCCATGCCCTGGCAGGCACTGCCTCTGCAGACTGGTCTTGACTGTGTGGCTGTGGCACTTGGGTCTTTTTTTTTCCTTTTATTGAGTTTATTGGTACATTTTAGGTATACAATACAATTACATTCATTATTGGGATCTTGTACCTTTACATGACAGGTCTTGGTTCTCATTTTTTTCCCCTTGTCAGTGCCCTCCCTTCACCCCCTCCTCCCCTCCCCATTTAAAAACACTTTATTTCCATTTTTTCATTTTCTCATATTTTTTTCTTTTCCCTTATTACCTTTTCCCTAGGTAAATACAAGTCATTGTGATAGGCCCACATACAATAATAAACCTTTATCTTGCCATAAGAGGTGAGAAACTACTTTAGGGAGAAATAAAAAACCTTAGGAAGATGACTTAGTTAAAAAAGGGATTTAGAGAACTAATTTCATTAGGATGTTAGAAAGGATGACCTAAACCAGATTACCTTGAACAGAACGTAACCTCTGGAAAATCCATGAAATATTTTGGGTTCATGGAAACTGGAGTTAGTCAAGACAGAAGCTGACTCTGCTCAGCAAATGTGATTTCCCTCTCACTTGGTATTTGTGAAAGTTTGAGAAGAAACCATAGACTTGGGAAGAAACCATAGTTTGTGTGTCCACAAGAATTTTCACCAATGTTAGGTGTCGTAGCGACATTTCACATGATAATAAAAACTTGTGAGCAATTGAAAATGACCCTGGAAATAACAAATTGTTTTTATGACTATTCTGCTGCCATCAATAGACTGAAGATTATCCATATATGAGATGACAAGCATCTGTGTATTCATTTAATATTGTCTTACTAAAATTTAGTATGACTTTAGCTATATCTCTTTCTCTCTCGAATTTCCCTGCTGGCTGAAATGCAGGCATTGCTACTTTTCCCCTGAAGGTGAAGTCCACTCTTACACATGGCCAATCCTGACCAAAGCAAAGAAAAATATTTGGAAATTAATTTAAAATAACTGCTGATATCAAGAATTAGGATGTAGTGAGTTTAATGATGTGCCCGCTCAATTCCAATATATAAAACTTGGCTTATGATGCAGTTTCCAATTTAGCATTTTGTCAGAACCTGCCAAAATTTGAAATGGCTTCCCACTCTTGGCCTTCTCTACTAGATTACTTTAATTGGGACCCGATGATAGTTTTATGTAAGTAAACAGGTATACAGTGGTGAAATAATCTCCCTATGAAATTTTCTCAATCCAATGCAATGTCAAGATACTGTCTTAGCTCTTTCTTCTATTTTTCTAAAAGTGAGACTTCAGCTGTCTAAATGGTTGCCCTATAAAAAGTGAGGTTTAGATAAGGGGGGACACTATCAAAAAATAGGAAGAATGACACAATCTCTACATCTGCAAGTATCTTAAAATACAAAATGGTCAGTAAAAAAGAAAAGACAGTTTTCTTCAATGAGAACACCTTCCAAAAACTGACTAGACTATCACAACCAGGCTATTAACAAAGATGCAACTAGATAAAGCAAATTTTCATTACTACAAGGATTCTCCACATAGTTCTACAGCTATGCACACCAATGTCCCACCTCCATGACCGACTTAATTTTGGAAACAACTGGTATATTATCTATCTCTATAATTTTGTGATAGCATACATAATGGAATCATGGAGTATTTTTCATTGTTGTTGTTTTGTTTTGGTTTGGGTTTTTGTTTGGGTTTTTGGTACCACGGATTGAACTCGGGTCCTTGTGCTTGCAAGGCAGGCAGAGGAACCACTGAGCTAAATCCCCAGCTGGAGTACGATGTTTGAGATAGGCATTTTTTTAATTCAGCCTAATTACCTGGCACTTCACTTGAGATGTTTCATGTACGGCCAGTTTGTTGTTTTATTGTTGAGTAGTATTCCAGTGTGTGGATGTGTTGCATGTTTGTCCATTCAGCAACTGAAGGAAAACTGGGCTATTTCCAATTTTGGGCTATTATAAATAAAAATCCTATAAACATTTGTTTACATACTTTATGTGAACATAATAGCAAATGATGCTAAATATTCATTTATTTGCAATTTCAATATCCTCTTTGGTGAAGAATTTGTTTATATGCCTGTGTTATATTTCAATGTCTCTTTTTTTATTAATATCAAGAATTGACAGTTGGATTGGTTTGCTAGTGTTGCTATCACAAAGTACCACAGACTGGGTTAACCAGCAGAAATTTATTTTCTCAAATTTCCTGAGGTTAGAAGTACAAGATTAATATGTCAGCTAATCTGGATTGTTTTGATTCCTCTCTACCTTGCTTGAACATAGCTGACTTCTCTCCCTATGTCTTTATAAGATCTTCCCTCAGTATGAATTTCTGCTTGAATTTAACCATTTTGTAAGGCAATATGGTGATAGTGCTAGGTATGTGGCTTGCAGATATTTTCTTCACATCTGTGGTTTGCCTTTTATCTTCTAAGAGACTCTTCAAGCTCAAATGTATTCAGGATAATGGGGAAAGAATGAGTGCTTTCTTCCCTTCCTAAGATTGGAAATAAGATACGATGAATAAAAATGATAAAGTGAACATTGCATTTTATTACCAATCTCAGAAAGAAATCACTCATTCTTTCACCATTAAATGTAATGTTAACTGTAAATTCTTTATAGTTGCTCCTTATCAAGGTACAAAAAATATATCTATATACTTAGAGAGTACCCTGAACATTTTTATCCTGAATAGACTTGAATTTTGAAAATAATTCTCTATGTGAATTGATGATTATTTGAATTCTTCTCTAGATTGTGAACAAGGTAACATATTGAATTTCCAAATATATTGAATGACCCTTAAAATAAACTCTTAGTATAAATTTTTACATTATCATTCATTTGCACATAGGTTTTAAAAATTTATAGAATATTAACTGGTGGCCTTCCATTTTTGGTGTCTTTGCTTTGCAGTCAAAATAATACTAATGTCAGTAGAGTGCCCTACTCTCTTGTTTTCTAAAGACATTGTGCAGAACTGTTTTAATTCCTGAAAACTTGATAGAATTTCCAAGTGAAACCATGTTAGGATTTTTTTTTTAAGTTTTAGAATCACAAATCTAATTTTACTAAAAGTTAAATGATTATTCAAATTATCTATTTCATACTAGGGGAATTTCACTTGTCTTTTGGGGAAGTAGTCCATTTTGACTAAGATGTCAAATACATCATTGAGAATTTTTTATACTATTCCCTCATTAATATTGTGATGTCTACTCTACAGAGAATGTAGTTATAGTCTATGTTTTATTATTAGTGGGTTTTATTCCTTCAAAATGTAAGCACTGTCTTTCATTGATTCCCTCCACTTTATAATTATGTAATCATAATTATGCAGATCAATAGGATTTGCTGGACATTTCCAAAAATTCATATATATTGTGTAGGATTTTTGTAAATCTATTTCTATCTTCTTAATTTTTATATTTCTAAGTTTAAACTGAATTTCTTGTAGACAGCATATAGTTAATTCAAATTTGCCATATGTTTTACTTCTTTGGTTTATCCACTGTATTTCTTTTTGTTTGTCTGCTTTGCCTATGTTTCCATGGTTTATTTGAGTATCTTTTGATTTATCCTTAGTGTTTCAGATATAGATATAGGTATATTAATATATTTTATGTAACATTTTAGTGTCTGCTCTAAGTATTATACAAGATATATATGACTCATCAGTCTGTCAGTTTACTGTAGCTATTTATATAATTTTACCCAATTTAGAATTCAGTTGTCTGACATGTTTGATTTAGATACATCTAGAATCATCAGTGTCACAAATTTTCTTCAGTATTCAAATACAATTTAGAACACTTGTGTTTGCTCATATTTTCCTGAATGTACTTTTTCTTCTGATATTTCAAGGCTCTTTCTCTTCTGCCTTCTTTTTAGTTCATAAAATTTGCTTGAGCTTCTCATTAGGGTAGGGCTACTAGTTACAAATCAATTATTTTTCCTTCACCTGAAAAGTAGTTTGATTTTTTCCTGCATTGCTATCAGAAGTTTTCTCTGGCTAAAGGCTAATTGATTGGCAGTTCTTCTTATTCTTTTTCTCAGAACTTGAAACATTTTTCAACACTTCATTCTGGAATCAGTGTTTTCACATTAGAAATTGTTGTCCTATTGTTTGAGTTAACCCACCCCACCCACACACACACTCCTATATAAGACATCATTCATGTCTGGAAGTTTTGGGGGTTTTTTGTCTTTAGTTTTCAGAAATTTAATTAAAATTTATCATGTTATGAATTTGTCTGGGCTTTTTCTGTTTGGAGTTTGCTCAGTTTCTCAAATCTACAGTTTTGTTCATTTTCACAAACCTGTAAGTTTTCAGTCATTAATTCTGTCACTACTTTTCCAGCCTTTTTCATTTTATCCTTCTCTTCTATAACTTACATGTCATGAACCTTAGTTTTGTTGCTCTGGCTTATTAACTTATGAATCTCATCAGATTTTTCATCTACCTGCTGTTTTTCAGATTGAATAAACAAATATCCAACCTGATAGAATTTTCTGATGCTGTTTTATTTATTATTTTAAAATTAATTTTATTGGTACATTTAAGGTATACAATATAATAGCATTCATTGTTAGAAATTTGTATCTTCACACAATCAATCTTGGTTCTTATTTTTCCCCATCCCCTGCCCTTCCTTCAACCCCTCCCTCCATCCCAATCTACAAAGACTTTGTTTCCTTTTATTTTCATTTTCTCATATTACTTCCATTTCCTTCTTTTCTTTCCCCTATCCTTCCCAATCTCTCTTCCACTTTGTTCCTTTTCTTCCTATTTCACATTATCTAGTATACCTTTTAGTACTTATTTACACTTTGTTTCTCAATTGCTTCCATTCTGCTGTTCTGATTATTTACTGAGCTTTTTATTTTGATTATTGTATTTTTCAGCTCTAAACTCTTCCTTTGGTTATTCTTCCTATCTCCTATTTCATTGCTTTTCTTAAGCATGATATTTTAATATTCTTTTAAAGTATGATTGTGCTATGGTTTATATCTAGATTTCCCCCTGAAGCATCATGTATTCGTGGGGATTTTGGCAGGTAATCGGATCATGGGAGTGTGATACTCATCAGTCCACTAATGAGTTTATAGCTAAATTTGATGTTGGGAGATGAAGCCTGATTGGATGTGGGTTACTGGAGGTGTGATCTAAGAGAGTATATCTCGCTCCTCACTTATACCCTCTGCCATGCTGGTCTTCCCCTGGAAGCAGGAGACTTTGGACTAAAACTCCTACAGACTGTTAGCCAAAATAAAGTATCCCTCCCTTAAATTGTGAGTGGTGGGTATATGGTTGCATCAATTAAGAAAGTAATTAAGACAAATTATAAATGCTTTCTGGCACAGTTGTATTATGAATGATTCAAAATTCTGGTTAAATAACTGAATACCTCTCTCATCTCATCTAGTACTTGCCTTCTTTTCATTTAATTTGAAATCTTCACATTTTTAGTATAATGAATTCTTAGTAGAAGGAATGTTCTTTTAAAAATCTAAGGAATCCTGGACATCTTTATATTGTGTTATAAGAGGCCAGCCCTAATTTAAGCCTCCTTTTTGTAAAAGCTGAATTTCTTTGACGCTGTTCAGGAATGAGGAGAGGTGCTGTTTCACTGCCACAAGGTAAAAGTGGAAGTCCAGATTTCCTTACTGATCTCAGTAGACACCATGAGGATAATCTCCCTGATTCTGCTGGAATGAGTAGATATTCTGGTTCCTATGTGGTCTCCTGGTGATGTAGTGAGGATTAAAGTAGCTCAGTGGTGCTTAAAGTCCTGAGTTTTCTCTCAGCCTACTTTGACATCACTACTGCAAGGATGAGAGAGGGCTTCATTACTACTAGTAAAAGCAGAAGTCAAGGCTCCCTTTGGGCTTCCACTGACACTGCCTTGGGGCACAGGGCACTCACAAGAAGTCGGCTATATACTTGGCGCTCTCTCACACACACCCTGGAAAGCTGTGTGGCCACCTCATTCTAGCTCCTCTAATATGAAAGTTAATGACCCAGTAGCCTTGGTAGAAAAAGAGAGATGCAGCACTTTTTCCATGGCCTCTGGCTGAAGTCAAATTAATGCTTCAAAAATTTTGGCCTTTTTACCATTCATTTCCTGAGCATTTGTTATATAGATGTGGCTTTTTAGAGAATTTTTGTCCAAAACTCCCAGTTTCCAGTTTGTCATCCTTTTGATGCAAAATTTTAAAAGGCAAAAAGAAAATCCAAGGGAACTTGCTTTGCCATCCTTTCTCAGGTCCTAATAGCCCTCTCACGTTTTAGAGTCTTCTAGTAGTTTGTTGTTGTTTTTGTTTTTGTATTTAAAATAAAAGGTCATCATTGTACTTTGTGAGAAAGATAGGAAAACGTATATCTGCTCTACCATCCCAGAGTCAAAATTCCTTTTGTACTAATTGAAAAGGAATGCCAGAGGTTGATCTTAAGAAATAATCATAAATATATCCAGATTCTAATAAAAGAGAGTTCATTAAATGGTGTCAGTAATGTAAAAAAGGCTGGAAACAAGTGTACATAAATTTGGACTTTATTAATTATGATCATATCCCCTGTGATTATTTCATGAAAGTTCTGCAAACATTAAAAGGTTAACTTTTTACTCTACTCCTTTCTGCTTGCACTCATTTCTTCTATTTTACTTATAAACATATGAGATTTATCTTAGATGTAATGCTCGGTATTTAAACATTATTATCAGTGAAAGAAACCCTGCAATACTCAAAGAAAGTCCCCCAACATGGCCTGAAATTATGTTTGTAAATTGAAAAGGGCTTGCTTGTTTGTGGAATTATGATGTTAGAAAGTTGTGATTATTTTCTTGGTTTGGTGGATTCCCAGTAGCACTATAATGATGAAAATTAATATGTTTTATTTCCCTGAAGGATGCCATCTCTGGTATTCATTCATTCTAAGCCAGAAAAAGTCAGAGGAAAAGAAGTGTAATTTGTCATTGTGACTTTGTAGAATTTGCTTAGCATCCTAAATTCTTACATTAAATTTTTCTCTTCAGTTCCATTTATAGTATTTCAAAACTGTTTGAGAAATTATTCCCTCAAAGAAAATAAGTTCATATTCTTAATAGCTATGCTCAGATAAGGATACTAATCTGTGCCTTACAGAATTATTCTAAAGATAAAATGAGCTGTCTTGTCTCCCCAATTACCCTGAAAACTCCTTGAGAATAAAAATCCTATCTTCTGCTTCGTTTTCCTTTACACTGTGCCAGCAGAACATTTTCTTCTCATAAAATGCTTGCAAAATTGTTGTCAACCAATTCCTGAGCTGTTGTCGTATTGGCAAAGTGTAAAATATATGGGGGAAGACAAATGCCCAAGTCTAGCCTGCTCAAATCATCTTGCTTCTCCTAAGAGGGGAGAAAAAACCTGAGACACAATTGTTATTTTCACAGTACATGGGCTCAAGCTTACTAGAAGACTAGAAATCATTAAAAGGACAAAAGAAGCTTCTGCTATGGTCTAACAGTTTGAATCCCCCCAAAATCCATATTTTGAGATCTTATTCCCAGGGCAATAATATAAAAAGATAGGACATACAGTACCAAGAATAATTATGTCATTAGGGAAAAGTCCTTGCGAATGGGTTTTTTGCCTTTACAAAAGTGAGCTTCTTTGTCTATTCCACCATATGAAAATACACAACAGTAGCTCTCTATAAAACAGAGACACCAAGTCTGCTGGCTCCTTTGTCTTCAACTCACTTAACTTCAGAACTGTGGCAAGGTGGATGCCCATAGTGGGAATGGAGGTGTCCTCACTGGTCCACGATAGAGTGTAAGAGCCTAATTCTGTCAGTGCAGAAGGAACACCACAAACTTAGAGTTGCAACAGTGTGGCAGGAGGTATCAGAACCCATGTGCAGCAAAGAGGAACTCTGTGCAACTGGGGAGGAGATCATCCAATTAGAATAGTTAGTTACTGAGGAGGAAAAAATCATCTATGCAAGGAAGGAAGTAGAAGCAGAAGTGTGATTTGATTATACAAGGGACTGGGGAAAAAAACAAATACAAGAACTAGATCTCTTTGGAAATATGGGAATTCCAGACTTGAATGTGAGAAAGTACAAGATTAAAATGGAGCACATTTTAATTTCATAAAATCTGGGAGTAGCTGGATATGCTGGCACATATTTTGTAATCCCACCACTTGGCAGACTGAGGCAGGAGGATCACAATGAGTATGAGGTCAGCCTGGGCTGCTTAGTGAGACTCTGGCTCAAAAATAAAAATTAAACAAAAATTCAAAACAGGGGAGGCTGCTAGTGCAAAAACAACAACAGAAACATGTTAAAAGCAACAGCATGAAAGAGGTAGTTTGAATAAGTAAGTGTAAACTGGTCAAATCCTGAGAGAATCAGCATCAAAACAAATGACAGCAATAGATTATAATCCATTGAGCAAAAGAAAGAAAACATGACTGTATGTGGTATGAAAACACATAGTTTAAAATTTTAAAAGGAAGAGATATTTTCACAATATGCATCGTAACCCCCTAATATTCATTAATTTCAAAGAGAAAAAGTAACTAAAATGACACATCTAAAAGTAAATTTGACACATCTGAGAGTTATCACATAGGCGATCTCAGTAGGCATTATCAGTAATGGAACAAATTAAAACATTACCCACCCGAAAGATATAGGTAAAGTACAGCATTACAAAACTCTCCTGCCAAGATAGCCAGGCATCTGAGTTGAAACAAGGAAACACTGTGCAACCACAATCTGAGAGATTCACAGAATAGCTGGTAATTCTCAAAAAATGTTCAAGTTATAAAATTAGGATAAAATTGACGAACTGTTACAGATTAAAAATCAGCAAATAAAAGCAAGAATCAATTCTGACCTATATCCTTTTCATAAATTACATTATTGAGGAAAGGGGCAAAATAGGGATAGACAAGTGGATCAGATGGTGGAACATTCTGGTGTTATGGTTGTTAAAGGCTATCCAAAATTAATACCTTATTACTAAGCATTACTAAGCACTACTAAGCATTGGTATGTCCTTGTTGGTAAGACTAAAGTATTGGAGTGTTACCATGTTGGCAACTGAATCTCAAACAGGTGAGAAAAAATGGTTTTTATTCCCATAATACAACTGTTATGTAAATTAATAATTGTTACAAAAGTAAGAGTAATACTATTTACTAACACTGCAAAATATTAAGATAGCCTGGCATATATACATAATAAAAATTACACTGAGGAGGTGAGTTTAGATTTTTAAAGACATTTTTGTAAAGAAATATCACCTCTCAAAATATTCCCCTGCACTTGGGACACATCCATCACGTCACTCTTGCATTTCTTTCATTCTTTCTTTCTTTCTTAATTTTTTACACAGAATGAGCTGTTTTATTCATTTATATCCAATTTTATGTCACATCATTTACCAAAATTGTCTTCCATTTCACATGACTTCATCAACTCTAAGATTTTAACAATGAATAACTTTTATGAACCATAGACATCCCCCCATTACAATATTCATGTTCTCTCTCTGCTGGTAAATGGTAATAAAGTCATTATCAGAATGACTAATTATTGCTACAGTATAAGGCAATTACCTGGATTAGTTGCTATTCCTTTTCCTCCCCAGAAAAGAGAAATAGTTTCTAGCCTACTGCAAACCATTTGCTTCCTAGTAGGTAAACGGTCTGTGGTGTTAAAAGTCAAGCTTGTGGTTACTCTATTTGTTTGTTTATTTATTTGTACATGTTGAAGTGTATGATGTTTTATTCTTTGTATGGAGTTGGTACATGAAGATATCACACCTTATCATAATGTTTCTATATAAACTTGGATTATCTAATTAGATAATTAGGTTATCTGCAAATAAGTGCAGTTTTACTTCTTCCTTCAAAACTCTATCCCTTGTGTTGTTTTCTCGCCTTATTGTCCTGGCTGAGACTCATGAAAATGTTAAGAGAAGTCATAGGATAACATGTCCTTGCTACTATGAAGCATATAGTTTCTTAAAAATAACAATAAAGGAAAGCATGCCAGTTAGTTTCCTATTTCAATAGGGCAGGTCAGGGATGATGGTGACTTTGACTGAGGGCTTGCTGTGAAGGTAGTGAGAGGAATCACTACTACATGTGCCTGAAAGGGACAATAAATGTGAAATTCTGGTATGAAGTATGAACAGTAGGAGAGCCCTGAACTACTCCTGGGTTTGTTATTGGATTGAGCACCTTTGTAAAGAGTATTGAAACTTATTGAGAGGTTAAGTGAAATAAATAAGTCACACATGTGTAAATACAGAATAGTTTCTCTGGTGTGAAAAACTGTAATTGTACATAAGATCCTAATAGTATAATTGACAATGTGAAATAGGAAGAAAAGAGATAAAGGTGTAGGGGAAGTGGGAAGGGTAGGGGAAAGGAAATAAGGGAAAATAAAAAATATGAGACAATGGAAATAAAAGTTTTTGTAATTAGCGAAGGAAGGAGGGGTGAAAGGAAGGCAGGGGTATGGGGAAAAAATGAGAACCAAGACCTGTCATGTAAAGGTACAAGATCCCAATGATGAATGTAACTGTACTGTATACCTAAAATGTACCAATAAACTCAATGAGGGGAAAAATACTTACTGAGAGAAGAAAATCAGATTATAGGAATAGGCACACAAATTACATATTTAGGGCTTTTTTATATTATTTTTTGTGCCAGAACTCAAATGCAAAGCATCCTGCTTGCCAGAGCAGACACTGTGCTTGCTAAGCTATATCTTCAGCTTGCATATTCAGTTTTGAGTATATTAATTTGGAGGTACTTGTGAGCTCTTAGAGGATTGGTTGAGTTGACAGTTATAACAATCTGAAATTTAGTATTAGTATGGAGTTTTTTAATTTCTTAGTTTTGTTTATCAGCCTATAAAAGATATTTAAAAGTGCAGGGTGTTAATCTAGAGAGGGTACTAACTCCACCATGCTTTGGCTGCTCCTTTTCATATAGTAAAACTTATGTGAAACAGTTACTAAGCTATGAGAAAATCTATGAAAGTGTATTTATCTCAACACCCAATCAAAGAAGGTATGTGAAAGGCAAAATAAATTATCAACAATGTTACATCACATGCTCCTGAAAGTTCTACAGGAGTGAGCACTGAAAATTGACCATTACATTTAACTAAATTGAGTTCATAAATAAGAGGAATTGCAATTTTATTCTAGTAAATCTCCTTCCCATCCAAAAGTGCTTGTACAAAATGACAGAGAACACTTATTACAAACAGGATATACTACTTAATATCAACAACCTCATCTAAATATAATACTATAGGCTGCTTTTAAATTTGTAAAAGTGATGTGTCTAAGTCAGTAAAAGTTTCAAAATGGTAGCTACTCTTTCTTTTCATCATCTTCAATTTTGATCCAAGTTTGTCTAGGGGCTGGTGATTTTGCTCAGTGGTTCAGTGGCCTTCCTTGCAAGCACAAGGACCTGAGTTCAATCCCCGGTACCAAAAAAAAAAAAAAAAACAAGTTTGTCTTGATTCCATAGTCTTTTTTTTTCTCATAGAGTTTATTGGTACATTTTAGTTATATGGTACAGTTACAGTCATTATTGGGATCTTGTACCTTTACATGACAGGTCTTGGTTCTCATTTTTTTCCCTTGTCCCTGCCATCCCTTCACCTCCTCCTCTCTTCCCCACTAACAAACACTTTATTTCCATTTTTTCATTTTCTCATATTTTTTCTTTTCCCTTATTACCTTTCCCCTACCCTTCCCACTTTCCCTACACCTTTAGCCCTTTTCTTCCTATTTCACATCTTCAATTGTCTCCCTAGGATCTTATGTGCTATTATAGAGGATATACTCCTATGTGAAATAAATAATTCACACATGTGTAAATACTGAATAGTTTCTCTGGTGTGAAAAACTAAAATCCATAGTCTTTTTATTCTGCATTTTCCCACCTGTAAATGTCCTTCCCACATAAATCAACAGATACTCCATAAGAGCCACATGGAGTCCCGTTATGCCTCATTCACACTGAAATGTAAAAAGTTTATTGTATCCATCCTTCCAAAACCATTTACATTTTGAAGGAGAATCACTGGTTGAACCCATTAATGCATAGAAGTTCACCGTTAGTAATGAAATTTCAATTATTTCCTTTGATTATGTGGATCATCTACACCCAGCATCTGGTAACCAATGTTTGAAATTAAGGCCAACACTGTTGAGGAACTGAGCCACAAAATGACAATAATCTAATACTCTCATGTATCTTTTAGATTTGATAGGAAAGCCCTTTGGAAATTACTCCTAAACTTAGAGTAAGTCCACAATGACTAAAACTCACTTTTGTTTTATCTGTAATGGAATGCTGTGAGTTTACTGTAGTCCTAATGTCTTTCTTTCCACAGATGTTTCCATTATAAACATACCATGTGAACTATTATTTAGGTCTCACATTAAAATTACTACCTTAGCTTAACATATATTTGTTTTTAAACAACAACAGTCTTTTTGTGAATTTATTCCCAAATACTTATCATGAGAATTGGCAAAATTTTTGTCATTGAGATAGCATTTTCACGTAATTCTCAAATATTCTTTTCCAGAAAATTTGCTGAAACAAAAATGAAGGTCAGTACAATTCAGCTCAATATATTGCTTTCTTCTTTGGCTAAGTCTTCCCTTTTATTTCACAAAGGATACATTTAATATAAATAATCTAATTCAAACAAAATACTTATAGTTTACTCAAAGAAGGCATTTTGATTGTGTGACAAGGATCACTGACCTCAAGTATTTGAAGATCAAATCAATCTGTTTGAAGTATTATCAGAATCATGATTTTTCAACTCAGAATAATTAATGATTAAGTACACTACAAACAAGAAATGTGTTACCTAAAGCAACAGATATGGATTTTTTCCTACTATACCACTGCAGCTTCCGGTCAGATGAAATTTTTACTGTAAAAAATCTAGTTTTTCTATATATTTTTCAAAGACCCAAGAAGTTACTTATTAATTGGGACCCTTGAGATTTTATGTTTACTTTCAGCAGTTATAAAAATTCAATAGGAAATCAAGCAAAACGTACCATATCTCATTCTACAGCTGACTAAAACACTTTCACAGTTATATAACAAAGTACCTTCTAATCTTCATTTAGATTCCTTTATAAGCATATTCCACTAACTGAAACTAAGATTGCATTATGAAGAAAGGTGTTTTATAATGCAGATTTGTCTTGCTTTGCTAAAAACATAGGAGATTTTTAATCTCTTGTTCCTAAGAAAATGATATGAATCAAATAAGTTCTACTAAAGTTAAAGTATTCAATTTTTTGTCACCTAAAATAAGTTTTTCTGAATTACTAGATTCAAGGATTATGCTTCTGAAATATGTTATAAACATCTATTATAATAATAAATGCAGACTCTATAAGCATATTCAGTCTAAACCATTTTTAAGAATAACTTGATTTATGTGAAATAGGAAAAAAGGGGCTAAAGGTGTAGGGAAAGTGGGAAGGGTAGGGGAAAGGGAATAAGGGAAAAGAAAGAAATATGAGACAATGAAGAAATGGAAATAAAGTTTTCGTAAATGGGGAGGGGAGGAGGAGGTGAAGGGAGGGCAGGGACAAGGGGAAAAAATGAGAACCAGGACCTGTCATGTAAAGGTACAAGATCCCAATAATGAATGTAACTGTACTGTTTACCTATAATGTACCAATAAACTCAATTTTAAAAAAAGAATAACTTAATTGACCTTCAGAGGAAAGGAAATAGGTGACCATTAGTAATAAAACCAATTTTAACCCAATTTCTCCAACTTCCTTTGAAATATCAGCTTCTAAGAAATTGCTATCAAAGGCCAAATTCAAAGTTTGTGATCAAACTTTCAAAATTTAGGAAAGGTAAATTCCACGGATGACTATTTTTAAATAGGTTTTTTTTAATAATTGCATTGGAAAAGGTAACCAAATCAATGTTAACACCTTCTGAGTCAATTTAAAGACATAATCAGTTACTTAACTAGAAAGACAGTGGTAGGAGCTGAATTATTAGTTCTCAAAGTATAAGGTGAAGAGAAGGAAAGTGGGAGGGAGAAAGGAGGATCATTGAAAAGGATTATGCAATAATCTTCAATTCTGCATTAGAAAATGTTTGTTTAGTGTGAGATGGTGACCACTCTAAAATGTCATCAGAAAGGATAAAAAAAATGTCTGTCCCAGACATTCCCACCTACAAACTAGGTTTTATTTTTATTTTGTTAGTTTGTTGTTTTTATTTTTGCTTTCAGTCCTACTGAAATAGGAGAAATAATATAACTTTCAATCTGCTAGATGTCAGATACACCAAGATCACATTCCCTAAAATCCAAGATTGAATTCTAAGGAACAATGGAGGAGGTTAAAAGTAGGAAGTTTATTGAGAGAGAGAGCTCCTGAGAGACAAGAGGGGACCCAAAAGTGTGTTTCCAGTAAGTTCACTTCTGAAGGAAATTTCATAGAGCAAAATCATGAAGTAGGTACAAAATCACAAAGTGGGTACAATGTGGGTCAAAACTACTATCATTCAATAAAATTTCAAGAATAGCTGCTTAGGTAATATTGATCTGATGAGGAAGCAGGCTGTGTAGCAAGGTTATATGGAAAGAACAAGAACCTTTTTAGGAAAGGATGGATAAGGCCTTTGTCACTCACCTGAGTGACTGATGTCTACGTAGACTTTATGGACCAGGTGATAGCAAGTATAGTATCATCTTCAATATATTGTTTATCTCTTGGGGAGGCGTATAAGCCTGGTCAGTCTATCTTCATCTGGAGAACAGGCTTCAACAGATGTACCTGCAGCCACAGTTGTAATGTGTTCTTATCTTCTGCGCTGACTCCCTCAAGGGCCTATTCCTCTCTGACTACCCATAATATTTCTATATAACTTAGCTGTCCACAGTACTACTACCCAAATGGTTCCCAATACTTCAAGAGAAGCTATTTTAAAGTACTCCGTGGTTGGTAGCAACATCGACCATATTGTCCCCAGACAGAGTCCTAGTAATATAGGGCACTAAGTCATCCAAATAATCCAAACAAGGTAAGGGAAATATAACAACTTCCAACCCACTTACATATCTAAAACACCGAGTTTGTGTTCTCTAAAATCAAAGAAGGAATTCTAGGAACAACACAAGTCAAGAGCAGGAACAATTTATAGAGAAAAAGATAGCTTCTGACTAAGAGAAACAGAAGGGTGACCAGGAAGTGGGTTGCCCGCCCACCCTGCTTCTTAGAGGTGTTTTATTGAGCAAAGCCACAAGATGAAGTGGGTATAAGGTAAGACAAAACTACAGTCAACTAATAGGATTATAAGTATCATCACTTAGGTAATATTTATCCAATGAGAAATCATGAGGTGGGATAAAACTATGATCAACCAATAAGATTACAACAAGTATAGTCACTTACATAATACTGATCAAATGGGGATCAAATAGGGAAGCTAGTCACACAGCAAGCATACAACAACCTAGACCTAACAAATATTTCCCCAGAAGGAATAGACTACAAAGGTTTTAGTCCCAAATTAATATGATTGATGTCTATTTAGAATACCAATCACTACTTTTCATCCCTAAGGGAAGTATGTGGGTGTAGTAGTAGTTCTTCCTTTTCGAACCTTTACTTTTTAGTGAATGCGTCCCAGTTGTTTTCCCGCTTTGAGGACCTCAGCCTTGCTTAACTGCCTTATAAAATTTTTAAACTAGCTTAGCTGTCTACAGCACTATAATGTTCTTAGAGCCACGATGAGGAATCTAAATCCACCCTACCTGTAAAATATGCAGGTTTGAGACAACAGAATAGGGTATGGCAGAAATACTGTAAGTCATAGGTGGGTAATTACAAAATCACAGGTGGGCATGGCAGACTAGCTGGGAAAGTAGGTAAGACCCTGTTCAAAGATTTCTCTTGAGAATTCCAGCAGATTTTTTCTTTTTTTGGGGGGGGTACTGGAGATCAAACTAAAACCAAACTCTCTGGCCCAAAATTCATTTTCTGGTTTGGTGTTTTGTTTTGTTTGTTTTGTTGTTTTTGTTGTTGTTGTTTCCTCATTGAGTTTATTGGTACTTTTTAGGTGTACAGTACAGTTACTTTCATCATTGGGAACTTGTACCTTTACATGACAGGTCTTGGTTCTCATTTTTTACCCATACCTTGCCATCCCTTCAGCCCCTCCTCCCTTCCCTATTTACAAACACTTTATTTTCATTTTCTCATATTTTTTATATTCTCTTACCTTTGCCCTACCCTTCCCACTTTCCCTATACCTTTGCCCTTTTCTTCCTATTTCACAGTCAATTATCTCATTAGGATCTTATGTACTATTATAGTTTTTCATACCAGAGAAACTTTTCAGTATTTACACATATGTGACTTATTTATTTCACTTAGGAGTATATCCTCAATATGTATCTGTTTTCCTTTGAATGAATTTAATTTCTCAATCTTTATGGCTGAGTAGTATTTCATTTTATAGAAAAACCACATCTTCTTTTCCAGTTTCCAACTGATGGGCAAATGGATTGTTTCCAAGTTTTAGCTATTACAAATTGTGCTGCTATAAACATGGGTACACACTGACTGGAAGATACAAAAACAACTCCAGATGCACTCAGCTACCTCATCTTTGAAAAAGGAGGCAACCATCCACACTGGAGACAAGATAGTCTCTTTAATAAATGGTGTTGGAAAAACTGGATTTCAACCTGCCAAAGATTAAAACTAGACCCTTATCTTTCACCATGCACTAAACTAATATCCAAGTGGATTAAGTATCTAAATATTGAAAAAGAAACACTAAACTTGCTGGAAGATAAGTTAGGCAGAACTTTTGAAGACATTGGCATAGGTAAAGACTTTATGAACAAATCCTCAGTAGCATGGAAACTAGCAGAAATAATCAACAAGTGGGATCTCATCTTATTAAAAAGCTTCAGCACTGCAAAAGAAACCATTAACAGAACTAAAAGACAACCTACAATGTGGGAAGAAAAATTTACCAACTGCTCCTCAGACAAAGGGCTCTTATCTAGAATATATCAAGAACTCAAAACAATCAGCCCCCCCAAATATAAAGACCCAATTAAAAAATGGTCATCTGAAATGAACAGAAATTTCTCAGACAAAGAAGTAAAAGCAGCAAGTAAATATATGAAAAAGTGTTCCACATCACTGGTCATTTGAGAGATGCAGATGAAAACAACACTGAGATTCCACCTCACCCCACAAAGAAATGTTGGCGGGGTTGTGAGGAGAAAGGAACCCTTCTCCATTGTTGGTGGGAGTGCAGACTGGTGCAACCACTATGGAAATCAATATGGAGATACCTCAAAGACCTCCAGCACATCTACGATAGTGATAGAGACAGCTAAATTAGGTACAAATCTCACAGGAAGTCAGACAGGACTGGACCCTCAAAGGCAATGCAGAGGATGAGAATGCATCCAAGCAAGCTGTGGCTGGAGGTGCATCTGAAAAAAATTAAAGTTACAATGACTACATTTATATAATTGCCTTATGGATGAACAGAAGTTGGAGATTATTGGTCCCGCCCTTTTAGGCTTTCTCATATAGATAACCATTTTCTCATTGGGAGTGGGCCATCCTCCTGCAACCACTCAGACTAAGACCATGAAGACTAAAACTACTAAGACTAAGAAGATTTAAGAGTACAGATTACCAACCTAAGTTAACGATGTCATTCATAAACCTTTGTTACTATTGAGTCAATATTACTTATGCGACTCTACTTGTAATCTGATCACTGATTATAGTTTTTATCCACATAGTACCCATCCCTTGTAACTCTACTCTATAAAACTTGCTTTGAGAAATGGGTTCATTGGCAACCCATTCAGGACCGATTCTGGCTCTCAGGAGTTATTATTCTTGTTCCACATTCCTAATCCCCATTCCTATTTCCCAACAAATTTTCTTACTCTTAACCTCCTTTGGTTCCTTAGAATTCATTCTTCAATGAGTACAATGTGGGTCAAGCTACAATCAACCTATAGAATTACAAGTATAGCTGCTTGGCTAACATTGATCTAAAAGGAAATCAGTCCACAATAGCAAGGTAATATGGCTGACATCATTAACCTTGGCTTACCAAAATTAAGGAACACTACGGGAAAGCATGGATCCAGCTGTTCTGGTCATCCACTCAGACATCTGATGAATATCTGGACTCAATCGACGGAGTGGTACTAATACAGTATAATCTCAAGTTCCACTCCTCCCTTAAAGAAATATGCAATTTGGCCATCGTGACCTTACTGGAGGCCTTGAAGTTTTCACATGGTCCAGCAACCACAATTCTGATGTCTATAATTTTACTGATTTCCTTCAAAGCCCAGTCCTTCACTGGCTCTATATTAGTTTTAATCTAATTTAGTAGCTTATAGTAGTAGCAGTATCTTTCCAAAGCATTCGAGTGAGTAGATAGGTAAAGACAAATAGTTTGATCATAAAGAAAATAGGAGGGACAGATCAGAGATGACAGCAGACAGTCTGGCAGTCGCCAGAGAATGGAGAGACTTGAATGTCTAGTTGACACCATATCCTCTCTCTTTTAATCATTAAGAATTATAGAATGTCACATAAACATATAGACTGAACAAATAAAGCATATCTGCAAACAAACTTTTCATTCCATACAGTCCCACTTTGCTTATCTCTATGTAAAACGAGTGTGTTTCTCGGGTTTTCACAATACAACCCACACTTTCTTTTTTATTAAGGAATATATCAAATGGGACACTTTAACATTTAACAAAATGGTACACTATAAATGTCCTAAGAGTCAGAAAAACTGTTGTATAATTTAAATAAGATTATACAAGCTTATATATAATTTCCTTTGCATCACAGTTACACTCTTTATTGCATCTGTTCTTTCTTATAAGACTATGTACATTCGTTGCTTTATGCTTGTTGTTTCATTAGTTTTCTAAATATTCAAGGTTAAACTTGAATATTAATGAGTTTGTATTATCAACCTAGAGAAAAGTCTTTTGATTGTGCCTTTTAAATTCAAATAATAAATTCAATGACTAAAAAACTCAAATCACCTTGCATTTTGTAACAAAATTTACATTACAAATACAAGTAAAATAATCACAAATATATTGCTACACATTGCAATGTGACAATGTCCCTTTATTCCTCCTGTGAAAAAAGATGAGTCACACACCAAAATAGAATTGTTAAAATGCTCTTATTCTGTCTCTCCAGCAAACTTAGTGCAGGTGCAATTGGTCTCTTGTGTTCTCAGAAAAAAAGAAGTGGCCAATTAAACTTGGAATGAGCCCACTGAAAGGTCAATTTTGGCAGCCTTTAAATTGCAGATGTAAAAAATTAGTTCTAACTTACTCAGAAACCATGACATGTTCAAAGAAGTAAACAGAAGAGGACATTTTGATATTGCTTTGGTCTCTCATAACTATCAAGAGAGGAGAGAAGACAAGCTGGCTTCTCACTCAGACATATTTGCTATTACCACGGCTTTCAGAACAGTTTTATTTCCTTTAATGTTAATAATATGTGTGACCAGCTCTTCTGGCTATGTGTGTACTTTACCGACAAAATAACAAACATTGAGCAAAAAAAATCAAAGACATAAAGTAATATTTGGTCTATGCAGCAGAAAAAAATATATATTTGACAAAGTGCTTAGAATTTTGGCATATTAGAGACATAAGTAATATCTTTTGCAAAATACAACTTTAATCCTTCTGTTGATAAGGATAATAATACTTTAACATCTTTCTTGCTATCAGGCAGTATCCTGGTAAGGGTGGTGTCACATATGTGTATATGACCACATATGCTTATGTAAATGTGTGTTTGGGAGTTAGGATGGAGCAGGTACTTGGAGGGTCATTTTGACTGAACAACAAAAGCTAATCCTACTTTCTGGAATATTTTAAATGGTTCCCTTACTATTAACAATATCTGAATCCAAGAAAGCTATAATAAGCTTGCATTCAACATGATAGATTGAGGTCTCACCAAATATCTAGAATTTCCAAGATTTAAAGACCAAGCAAATGTGAAGAAGAGGCAGAGATCCAAGCACTACTGCAGAAATTTTGGAAAACCCACCAGTATCAAAATGGCTTAAGTGTGATCAAACTTACATACACCCTCACCTTGAGTTAAGACAGGTCTCTTTCAGGGTTACTCAAGACAAGATGAGATCAAAGTATACAGTGACTGTGTAAAATTTTTAAATTGATTACAGTAAAAGACACATTGCCATTAATTCCCCTCACTTTGAACATACGTATGCCATCATTCTTGCCACTATGTGAAGGAGTTCTGGAAATTCTTTGGCAACTGTCTTCATAAGATATCATTAAAAATACAGTGAATGCTGTGCCAAATATCAGCCAGTGGAAAGGAAGGCTCATAAAATTATTACAATGTGTCTTCATCTACGTTATTTACTGGATCTCCACTCTTCCTCAATGTCAAAATAACTGTAAAAGCAATTCAGAACGTCAAGGCAGCCATGACAGTGCAACTAAAGACACTTCCTAGCACACTTTAAACACTATTTTTATAGTTGCTGAGACATTTTAAGAGACAACATGCATCCTCTTCAAGCTTCTCCATAAAGAAAAGAGATAAAATTTTAATCAGAAATCTGTCTTTTAACCCCAGCCTTGACACTAACTCTATGAAAATTTGCTAGTCACGACATTTTTTGAATTATTAGCCTAATCATTTATAAAATTAAGGAGTTGGTTTCATTTATTTTAAAAATTTCATCCATTTATTGCATTCAGTGAATGATTCTATATGTAGCATAAAATAGTAGATGTGTCTGCTTTATTATCATGTTACTGTTTTATTTCTTTTGCAGTAAGTGAACTAAAGTATCCCTAAAATTCACCAGACAGTTTTGATTTTTAAAAAACCTGCTTTAAATTATGATCAAGTTGACTCAATCAATATATTGAGTATTGACTCAATCAATATATTATTGAAATAAAAATTCATTTATTTCAACTATTCATTCACTATTGGATGCTTTTACAAGTGAATTTTTACAAGTGAATACACATAGTGTTTGTGTACATCCATTGATTGAGAATACTTAACTGCTAGAAGCATTCTGTGCCTTTCTCAAAACATTTGCAATCAACTATTTTTTTATATTGAGCTGAACCTTAGTTTCTTATGGCTTCTACTCATTTTTCTTAGCTTTAAGCTTTCAGAGCACTGTACATAAGATTAGCCTCTCTTTTTCATGACAACTGCAAAAAACTTGGAGATAGTAATCATGTCTTCTACAATCTATCTTCAGTTCTCTTCACTACTCAAAACAGGAGAACCACTTATTCCCTTGTCACTGTGCTCTGAACATATTTATATCTCACTTAACATGGGAGTCCAAGCACAAAAATAGCAAGTTGGAGTAAGTACCAGTAAGTAGTGCTTTCCTGTCCTTCTTGTGCACAAATTGTCAGTAAGAACCATGGTAATTATATCACTTTATTTACTATAATGTACTTTAATTTAATGTACTATAATTGTACTTTAGAATGTACTAAGCTACAATCTTTTTAAAAGTATTCTGGTTAAGTCAAATTTCTTTCTTCTTACATCTATATGATTGGTTAAAAAGGAAGAGGAAAGATGTATTCACTGCAAGTAAAAAGGCTGATTCAACAAGACAAATCCATGTCTCTGATTCATGATTCATAAGTGCTATCCAGGGGTAAAAATGAAAATATTTTAATTTCATCTTGGATGTCTGATCTTGTGATTGGAATCCCTCTCATTGAAAAACTAATACTTCTTTACTGTACACTTTCAACAGATACCATTTTCTCTTTCAGTGTGACACATGCATTATAAAAACAGTCAGAGTAGAAGGTAATGGCCAGTTTTAGCTAGGTGTCACATGAGGCTTCAAGCTTTCCTGAGAGATAATGGGACATTACACAATAATACATGTAAAAGGTTTGGATTCTTCAGTCACTGGAAGTACAATAGCATTTTCTCTTTGAAATGCTTAGAAATGTGATAGTCTTAGTAGTTGATGAAACATAAATACATTTTCCAGAAAATAAATATGTTCAGAAAGCTAGAGTGCCAATTATGAGTTCTTCGGTGGAGGGCACAGCCCTGGGCTTTTGATGTGGTAGAATATTTACACACATACAACATGGAAAAGAGAATGCATTACTCTGTCACCAATTTACCACAAAATAAAAATGTTGTACACAAAAAATACCAAGTTAGTAGTATTCATCAAATTCTCTTGAAAGATCATGAACTTACATCAATGCTTTTAAAAATATTTTTAAGAGCCTTAAAAATTATTTCTTTTAAAAGAAAGTTGCATAACTTTTGATTTTGATATATGAAAAGCAAGTCAACTTTTTTTAAAGGTAAATGAAAAGCATTTAGTGTTGCTATCCATGATAAGTACAAGGAAGCAGTCCAAAATGTATTTTTATTTATTTATTTATTTAGGTACCGGGGATCAAATGTGGGACCTTGCACTTGTGAGGCAGGCAATGGAACCACTGAGCTAAATCCCCAGCCCTGTAGTTTATTTTATATAATTTGTAAACTGAGGATTGTGACAGAGAATATAGACATGGCATTTTTTTCTAATATGTGTACTCAGTGACTTGTTTAATTCACATGTCACCTTAGAACCGCGATCCTTGCCACAACTGCACTTCAAACACAGTTCTCCAGTCCCTGTCTTGCACAAAATGCATTCTAAACTCCTTTCACGGAAAACAAGTTTCCTATAATCTTGATCAAGAAGACAACTGTTAATCCTTGCCATTCAGCAGTCGTTAAGACCTCTTCTAAGGATTGTCTTTTCCGCCCTGTGCTTCAGAACAAGTGAGGAACTTAGGGCATGGTGATAAACTTTTTTAAAACACTTGAGGTGACTCTGACCATTTTTCAACTCTGAAGAGTCTTTAGTGTCACCACCTACAGTGAACATTCTTAGAAGCGGTCAGTGTGAAGCACCAGGGACAGTGTTTTGTGACAGTAACCATTTCTTTTGCTTTGATTCTCTTCTTTTCCCAGCAGCGTTCAAATAGCAGCAAAATGTTTGGGACATTCTCTGTGAAGAAGGTAACTCTCACCTGCTCCAGGGAGCCATTAATCCTGAAGTTGCAGACATCTTAACCTCCAAAGTCCCCAAACTCTCTGCATACCATTTCCAGTCACCTGAAATGCACATGTCAACAACTCCAAGACATTTCATTTAGGCACCAGTGTCACGATAAACAAACATTAATTCATTGTACATACAGTGGTTCTGATTGCCTCTGAGTTACCAAATTAAAATTCAGGACACACTCCCATACAAATTGCTAAACTCTATCAGGAACAGTAGCCTTGTTGTTTCATTCTGTAATTGTCTTTTCCAAAGATTTTGGGTTGGAAATAATTCCTTCAGTGTTCAAAGGTATACTCGTTTATCTCCGCTAAGCAGAACACAGGATCTCAAGTACTATTAGAGATCCTTTGTTAATGAATAAGACAATAATTCTCCTTTACAAAAAGCAGTTGAGGCTCCATATGCACCACAGTGTGGGTCAATATGTTTAAGTGGATGGGCTTTCTGATGCTGCTTTGTAGAGACAGGAGTTTGTAAGTCATGGTGAGTACATGCACAAAGAAGGCTGCTGTCAGTGCCTGGCAAGTTGTATGGAGTCGCTAGGAAATTGCTTCCGGTTCATTCCAAGGGAAAGAAGATTATTAATATATATTATGGCAAATGAAAAAGTTCAAGTTGCTTTTGGCTAAGAACACAAATGCTGCAGCCAAAAATACATGGATCTCAATCCCACCTGTGCACCTTTACTAGCTTGTGACTTTGGGTGAGTTATTTAAGCTTGCCATGCCATGACTTCATCATCTGTGAAATGGGGATCAAACAAGTATAAGTACTGTCGCTACAGAAATACAATTCTGAAAAAATTAAAAAATAAAAAGCTTGATAAAGTTTTACCTCGGCTGGGACTGTAACTTAGTAGAGCAATCGCTTAGCATATGTGAGACCCTGGGTTCATTCCCCAGCACAGGGGGATAAAGTTATTTAATATCTTTATAAAGAAATCATAAAATAGATGGAAAGGGATATTGAAGTCTAATGTTAAATTGGCTGTCACATTTTCTAGGTTAACTTTCAATAGAGGTATAAAAACTCATCACCATTAGAGTTAATAATATCTCCATGTTATCAAATTAAATGGACTTATGAACCTATGTAGGACAGATTCTAATCTCAAAAGACTATAAACAAGGTGCACATTTATCAGTCTTTTATTATTAGCCAGATAGCTACATCCTCAGTGTAGCTCAGATGAGTTTACTGAAAAATTATCTGAGATGAAATTTTTAAAATCCAGCAATAGCCATTTTCATTTATTTCCAAGTTTTAGAAAAAAAATTTTCAGTAGCTCTGCTATGAGTTCTGCTTAAATTCAAGTTTTAAAAGCACTTAGAAGAGTGCTTGGCATAGTGTTAAATAAAACATCCAATACTTGGGTAACAGTAAAAAGATATGGCTTATACTAAAAGACTTACATCATTTGCCTACAATAATTTTTTTACAATACTACAGGAATGACTAGTTATGAATTTCATTTTATAAGAAGACATTGGATTCAGAGAAATGTGTTGTAAGAAATTTGATTTATACAGCAGCTTAGAACTATACTTAACTTCTCATTTAAAATATGGTATGTACAGGGCTGGAGATTTAGCTCAATGGTTCCAGCGCCTGCCTTGCAAGTACAAGGACCCAAGGTCGATCCCCGGTACCAAAAAAAAAAAAGTGCACATACAATTTAATTCTCAAAAAATTATTAAACAGAATTTCCACATTGTTTGTGTGTTTAAGCCCTTCTTTATGGAGTTTTCCAAAAGGAAAAAATCAAATCAAGCAGTATGATAAAACAGAAAGGTAGAGGAAAGAATCATTCCAACCAACTGAAATGGTTTAATATGACAATTACATAAATGATTGCCAAAACTGTGACATACATTCCTTTTTTATTTCCAAAATATATGGGCACTATTATATAGAAATATTTTTGTGTTTTACTCCCCACTGTGTAAAACTTAGAAAAAAAACAGGTATTTGCAATGTCATACTATATTCATGATCCATTAAAATAATATATAGGGAAACTTTGTTGCTACCAAAGTTCCAAAACCTTTTTCTTTTAACCTCCCTGATGAAGAAATTTGTCTAATATTATAAAAGGATTATGCCACAGCCACTTTATCAAAGTCTTGTTTAGTGTCAGTATCTATTCAATTCTGCATGTCCCCAGCTTGATGGAAACTAACTACCTCACAGCACTTCATACATATTTATACCGCATTCATTATTGATATCCTACAAATATTTTAGTACAGCTTCCCAATGTCTGCAACATGACAGTTCTGGGTGGGGCTGAACCAGTATTTTAATTTTGTTTCTTTGAAGATATACTTTGCACATTAAAAAACAACAATGTCAGTGCTAGCATTTAATTGAACCAATCACTATGGTCACAAAACAAAAGCTAAATATGTGACTAAAGGCCTGAAAAATGGTTATGAGAACATTCTAAAATGGAAATGTAATTTTCCAGTTCTACTAAAACTCATACTTACTGAACCAAGACCACCTGTCATGTAAAGGTACAAGATCCCAATAATGAATGTAACTGTACTGTATACCTAAAATATACCAATATACTCAATAAAAGAAAAAAAATCTCATACTGACATTGCAACCTCTACTACCCAGATGAGTTCATTTGAATCTCAAACCTCACTATAACCTAAGAAATACTTCTATGTTTCCACTGTACAGATAAAGAGATAAGCAGTCCAAAGACCTCAGATAACTTAGGCAAAGGCACACAGCTTTCAGGGATTCAGACTGAAGGCTTTGGCTACTGGCTCTCAGTAAGGGTAACTTAGTATCTTGCCTCAAGAATATCTTCCTCATTTGATATCACTTGCTAAATGCCTTATCTACAATAACTATATTAATTTATCCTGACTACCAATAAAAGTGAAGCCACCTAATAATACCTAGTGTTGGTGGGTTGTTTTGATGCTTTGTTTGTTTGTCTGTTTGTTTTCTGGCTATTGTTAGATTTTACTACATCTGCTTTTGGTTTTCAAATGGTTGATTCACGGAACCAAGATGAATATCTTTAAAAAGCAGGGCTGATTGTTTCAAGTCACAATACATCAACTAATGGATAAAGCTGGAGTCAAGACAGAAAGCACCATGCCAAAGGATGGGAAACATCAGCATAGGAACCAAAGCCATAGGGGTTTTGGTCCTAACCCTGCTCTCAAACAGTTGTGTGACTATTAATAATTGAGCCTTTCTAAGCATCACCATTAAATGAGATAACACAATAAAAATGCTTAGTAAAAACAATACAAAGCGATTTTCCAACAAGTTAAATGACAACCAATTCTTACACAAAAAAATTGTTTTCCTCATAATATTAGAGTTTATGACAGGAAATGCTTCCAGAACAGGAGTTTTGTAACATTGTCATTATCATTACTAAAGACTGGTTTTCCACATTAGGAAAATGGGCATGGTAAAAGTTGATCAATGGTGAAAAATTCTAAGATATGTATTGTCGTTTAATACAAAGACATGTAACCCACTCCAAAGTTCTATGAATTTAATTCACAATTTATCATTGGCACTATTGTCATTTCCACACTTAAAATTAACAACCAAGTATAGAAAGAGTAAAGTACCATAAACTCCATAAACAGTGAGATCATATTCTTTCTTCTACTACGTCAGTTCCCACGTTCTCACTTTGCTGATTTTTGAGGAGAGAGGAGGTGCAACTGGACATAAGTTATGTAACAACAAATAAGCACAACAGAATCGCCCTCTGGTAGTCTTTTGTAAAGCCCCAGCCTGCAACAAAACAGTTGAAAGTGAAGCCTAAATGTATTAATCTGCTTCCTTGTCAATCTCAGTACATTTTGAATTATTTTTTAAGATACCAGAACGAAGTTGCAGACATCTGTTTGAAGAATGTGATTCTCTATTCACAATAGCATAATTAAGAGGCAATAGGACTGAAAAGAAATCAGAACTATTTCCTTTAGCTAGTTGTCAAGATGCAATGAGGAAATACGATCATGTAGAACCATAAACATGTTCTACTCCACTCATCCTCCCTTAGCTGATATCTGTTCAGTCAGACTTCCTCGCACCATTTAAGGCTTTAATGGAGTGTATGGTTATATGTGACTCCTTTACGGAGTCTTAATCTGCAGCAATCATTTGCTAACAACACTAAACTCCCAAGCCTCGTTTTTATATTCCCTTAGTATATAACCAGTGTCACATATTTTAAAAGGCCATAAACCCAACCAAATTCTTTGTTCCATTCAGAGAAACATGACACTTGAATTCCCTGTTGTCTCTTTGTTTCTATTTTATTTCCATGATATTTTACAAATCTAATCCCCTGGGGCTGGGGATTTAGCTCAGTGGTTTCACCACCTGCCTAGCAAGCGCAAGGGCCAGAGTTCAATCCCCGGTACCAAAAAAAAAAAAAAAAAAAAAAAAAACAAAAAAAAATCTAATCCCCTGGATTAACAGAAGAAGAAACTGAGGCTCATAGAAGTAATGTGAATTCAAACACACTGGTCTATGGTAGAATCAGAATTGTGAGTCACAGGCCGGGGATTTAGCCCAGTGGTTCCACTGCCTGCCTCAGAATTGTGAGTTATGTTTGTTAATTTTAGGAGTAATACGTTTTTTAAACCATATTTCTTCAAATTAAAGGAATAAGAATTTAGAAATTGTCACAAGTGGTGCTAATCAATGCTATATTAATGTTCTAAAGCATTGGTCTTGAAGTATCTAGTTTAATTATTCCTTTTCTGTTACATAAGTCAACAAGAAATGAAGATCAAAAGAGACATTTCAACCAAAGAAGGAAAAAAAACAGAAATAAGAGAAAATATATGGATGTTTGTATCTTTCCCAATAATAAATGAAGGTTTGAGCAGAGCAAAAAAAACAATAAAATGACATTTGCAAAGAAAGTGCACAGTTTTTGGAAAACATATTTTTCAGATACAAGGGACCCTTGAATTGCATTTGGCCTGAGAGACGAACAACTTGGGTTATCACTGGAATTTCAATTTTGACTTACAAACTAAGTCTTGAGTTATGACTTAAATGTTGGCTGGCTGGCTGTGTTTCCAGATGTTCTCAGATACAGATTTAATCCTTTAAAGAAACCTGGAAGGAACATTTCAACATCTTTTCCTTTGTGGGGTCAGCTGAGAAATCCTGGACCAATTGGTCTCTCTAAGGACACAGATCTGCGAGACTTTGCAGGCTGTATAGAGAAACATGAGCCTCCAGCTGACCGACTCAAGTTATGAACAGCCTTTGAGAACACATTGAGTTTGTAAGTCAAGGGTTCACTACACATGGAAATTTTCAAAAGCAGACATATAGACAGATAACTGACTAGGACTGGAATTGAATAAGCCAAAACAAAACGATTATAGGTGAATATATTCAATTTTTAAATATTGTATAGTATTACTATAATTTAAGGTAAATAAATCTAAAATTAAGAAATATTTTTTTTTAATTTCTTTGTGGAGGAAAAACTATATAAGGGCATTCACTGGTAATTCAATGAATCAGCTACTTACATATAAACAACATTGTTTTGTTTGTCCTTATCCAAAGCCTGAGAAAGAATGAGAAAAATAAACAAACAAATAAATGATTCCAAACTGTCAAAATATAAATAATAACAAAAATATCCTAGCTACAGGTACTATTTTTACAAAAGTATCATCCTTCCAAAAAATAAGAAACATCATCCAGTGATTATTAGTGGAACATGAACAAAAGGTGCTCAAAATTTCAAATGCAGAATGCAATCATTTGAAGGGAAGAATGACAGTATAATGTAAGGAAATCCCCAATGTTTATGAAATGCTCAGCATTTTGAAATTCTCAGCGATTTGACCTGCAACAATACAGAATGCATCTTACATTTACATAACAGATAATGGAAAAACAAAGGTAAATAATCATGTGAACTCTGGTAGATGTTTTTAAATCACTTCTGTGTAATTAGAAAAGGAAAATTATTCTGAAAAAAGAAAAAAGTTTGGTCTCAATCTCTGAAAAATTACTAAACCTGGGGAAAATGATTTATTAGAGGCTCCACAATAAAAGTATTTTCTGAATGCCATGAAAGATTACCAAAGATAAATACCACACTGTCATTCAGCATCACCAGGAAACCCATATAACTCATTTCTTTTCTCACAGTAATTTCCCCCACTTCTATCTGTCCAAATGCCACACTTTCTCAAGCCTTAAGTCCCAGCTCTTTTATCACACACATTCACGCACACACACACATACAAATCTTTCCTCTGAACTTCCATTGTCTTTATCATTACGCTTATGGAACTCGCTTGTCCTGTCAGTAATTTTAAAGTCCCTAAGTCTGAACTGTAGAATACTTGAGTCTCTCTATGAGAAAGTCTGAATAACATCTTCTACATCTTTACATTTCTCCAGAGTTTTAGGCAAAACAATTGCTTAGTCTATAAGAGAAGAAAAAAATAAAAGATAGTAGAAGTCTTGGAATCTATCCTGACATCTGAATATTTCAGTTTGAAAGAGGCATTTAAAGTCTTTGGATCCACAAAAAGAAATTTAATATTGCTTTTTTTAATCAATTTATTCTGTGGTGAAAATAAATTAAGTAATATCTATAAATTGTTTATTGAACTACAAAAATGTATTTTACATTAGGAGCAGATTCCTAGTGCTATGGAGAAAAGAACTTAAGCTATAGAGACTTAAGCTACAGAGACGTAAGCTACAGCACTGTAGTTTTGTCTTCTGTTATTTACTAGCTGGGTTCTCTCACAAAACTCCATCATTATCTATGAAATTGTGATAATAATACATAACATGGAAAAATACATGAGGTAAGCATCTCACAGAATCTGGAAACCATCAATAAATAATAAATTGATCATACCATTCATATATAAAATACTATCATCATTATAGTTATTATTATACCATATATGCAGATATTTCAAGAAGAAATTTGTAGAAAGCTGCTAATACAATCCAAAACAGCACTAGAAGTTTGTTGATAATAGGATTTTAGGCCATGTTTTTTCTATTTGATATCTACATAGAATATGTATAGGCAATTCAATTAAAGCTCAGAAATTAGCCAAGAACTGAAAAAAAGAAACTAACTCTCATTTTATTTTACTTTTATCTACTCAAATGTACCCAAACCTCTATACAACAGAAACACCTGTAATAAACATGACTAGCATGTAAAGAAAGACCTGTAGAATTTTATGAAATGCTGAATCTTGAACTCCATCCCAGATGTATTGTGTCAATTATATGCCCACAAATCATTAGAAGTGATCAGAACTCAGAAAGTTCTTGCCATTTCTGAGACAAATTATATATGCATAAGATAGACTAGCTTAAAAGGGTCAATTATTCTGAATTTGAGGCAAGGTACGATCTTTATTTTACAGTGAGGATCATATAAGAAAGTGCATAATATATTTGAGATATTATGGATATTAAATAAGAGTTGAATTGGAATAATGAAAAGTTAAATCCTCTATCTGGTTATCATTATTGCTATTATAATTACTATTATTGACTTTAATATATAGTATGTGTAAATACAAGCTTTCTTTCAAAATATCAGCAGTGAATCTCTTCTTCCCACTTACTATTTAACTGAGTCATTTCTTAAACTCTGTACCTACCCCATCAACTCCAACCCAAAGTCTGAAAATCAAAACAATTATGAGAATTCTAAATACATCAACCCAAGTTGTTTAATATCAAAACGAAAGTATGTGACGTAAAATAAAAGGTATACGACCTGTTTTATCTAAATGGTGGCATTCCCTGGAATGTTGATCTGGGTACATCACGCTGGAGGCTGTTAGGAAAAGATGTATGTCAGGGCTGGGGATTTAGCCCAGTGGCTGCTGCCTCCCTCACTAGAGAAGGTCCCAAGTTCGATCCCAAAGATGAACGTTAAATAAGGACGGTGAGCCAAGAGGATGATGATGTGATGATAACGGCTGGTGATTTTATATTAATTCCAAAACCTTGACATGATTAAAGGATTCATGTTTGACTTGGCCCAACAATTTCATTTAAATGTACATGTACAACCTTAAATACATGAAATATGCAAGATAATTTGTACAATCTTTACTGAATTAAAATGTTAAATGGCTCATTGAAAAAAAAGAAAATCATAGTATGTATTAGTCAAATGCTGGTCCATTTCTCTATTCTGCAGTATGAAATTCAATAGATTATCTGATTACTTAACAATAGATAGCTACTATAACGATTTTATTCATTTTGACCTGAGACATTGGAGTGGTCCCATTTACAAAACCATTATAATTTGATCATTTTGCCATTGCCCTAAATCCTCCAAAATATATACATTATTCACACACGAAATTGACTATTAAAATAATTTATATAGCTGAAGCTTCATTTTCTAATGTTTTGATGCATACAGTATCACTTTGTTCCATATTTTCAATTTTAATAATATTTTTTCAACTTAGACTATCATTTAAACTATTGCATGGAGATGCACTCTTTCTTTATGAAAAGAAAGATGTCATTCACAATACAACCATGAAAAAATTATGTAGTTTGAGATTTGCTACCCACCTGTCCCACAGGAGCATTTTAAAGCATAGCTAATAAATCACTCAAAGAACTTTTAACACAGTATGCATATGCTCAAAAGGAATAAATAAAAGAGTGCAAGAATTCCTTCAAATGTGAAATAATGTTATATATAACTCATACTACACATACTCCAAACATTTCTGTTTATTGAAAACAACAGATAATTAGGAAAATTGTTTAATGTTTAAAGATGTAATGAAGACAATCATTTCTGTAACTCTTCGTGCTGTTAATAATATTGCTATGGCTTAGGTCTGAAATGTCCTCCAAAAGCTCATGTGCCCAATGCCTGGTCTCCAGTATAGCAGTGCTTGCAGGTGCGGTCTTTGGGAAGGTGACGGGATCGCGCTGCTCCACCATGGGCTTCCTACCATGATGTTCTGCCTCACTGTGGGCCAGAGCAATGGAGACAAGTGACCATGGGCCACAGCCAAGCCAGAGGAAATCCTGTGAGTTGATTATCTCAGGTATTTTGTCACAGCTATTAAAAGCTAACACAGCACTGATTAATAAAAATGTGTGAGAATTTAGTGTTTTAATGACTGAAAGGAGGAGAAAAAATGTTGATTTTACCAGTAAAGTACAATTTTCTCAAATCTGTGTTCTAGTGAGCACGATTTCTTCCATACTAAAAGATCTTGGTAGACAATACATCCCCTACCTTTCCCAAAAGCAGTTGTCCAACAGCTTTTTATTTCCATGAGTCAGATTATATCTCTGGATCTAGCAGCTCTATCAAGCACTTTAAAATTTTTTTTAATTTTACACCTAAATTCTATTACTGCGAGCAGCCACTTTGGTTGAATTAGTGCTGGAAATGTTTGAGGAATGCTTCTAGGTTTTAGTTCTAAAACGCATGGAAGAAAGATACTGGAAGAAAAACCATTAAGGCATTCTTTGTTCTTATAGCGCACCTTCAATCAACTTTGAAAGTCTGTCAACCTACACCTGAAATTGCTCTCAAATCCTTCCCCCTCATTTACTTTCTAATCATCTCTGACCTAAATTATTACAGAAGTGTTTTAAAATTTGAAATTTTCCCCATCCCTGTTCCCTCCCTCCTTCAAGCCACTTTGCACACTGCCCCAAGAGTTAGCAGCCATGCTCAGCCCACGGTTGGGGAGAACAGGGTGACCAGCAGACCTAGTTGTATTTCTGACAAGAAGGAAGGTTTAGGTAATCACTCTTTTTGATAAACAGAAAGAAAAACCAATAGAAAACAGATGGCCATTTTTATAGTAACCCACTCTAAGCAATGTTTCTTTAAGTGTTTTGCATATTAAATCTGGTTGTTTCCCAACTGACCACTAAAAGCAAAAGCTATATTTTCAGAATGATGTAACTGAAGCAGATTGATGTAAATAAAGCAAATCAAACAGAAAAACAACTAATTGTTTGGTTGTGATATAACCTGATAAGATATATTCTTACTTTTAGGCCACAGCTCTTTTCTCAGTTCAGATATCCCCATACCTCTGCCACCTTACGGACTACGTTTGAACATCTTACCAGCAACCCAAATTTAACATGGACAAAGATAAACTTTTGAAATTCTCCTTCAAAAATTCCCCCAAGATTGGCTTACCTCCCTTTTAGTGTAAGTCCCATCTGTCCTCCCACTTGAATTATTTTTTTGGTAACTTCATCTCTCAGATGCCTGTCATGAGAGTCCTCTCCGATTCCCATAAAAGATCTAGATCCAAACCACTTTTCTCCATCACGACTGCCACAATCTCAGGACGAGACACCATCTTTTCTAAACTAAACTCTTTCAAAAACCTCATTACTGTACCTTTGCTTCTATTTTTGCCCCTCTAATCCACTCTCCACAGTACAGCAGAATAAAGTTTTTGAAGAATAAATTGGATCATATCTCTCACTTGCTCAAACTCATTCTCTTTGAACTGAGAATGAAATAAAAGTTCTTAAAGCTGCTTCCAGTTTCTCCATCTTCTAACTATTATTTTCCTCTCCAGTGTTCTGCAATGCCCAGACTTTCCAATAAACAGGAGATCCCAGACTCATTATCAAAATATTCCCCATGGTTTATCTAAAATTCATTAATTTAATGCTGCGTATTTTATCTGACAGCTCTAGTCATGACACTCTGATTTGCTCCTAACATGCCAGCCACAGTAGCCATTATAGTTTTCTGCTGAAGCATAACTTTTCCTGTTGTAGTGCCTAATTTCCCTGATAGCGCAAATACTCCTACACCAAATAACAAAGTCACTACAAGGCTTCTTTCCAGATTGACTTTCAATGTCATATTTTTGAGTCATTTTAATATGCCAATCTGACTGAGGTTACGTCATTAAACGATTATAATAACACCTTACATTGTTCTTTTTTCTCCTATTATAGTTTTATACATGTATTTATATTGGCCAATGGATTTGGTTCACTACTTTATCCTCAATGCTAGCACAAAGTTGGTAGAAAGCCATAATAGAACCTCATATAGTCATAGGAAGGAAGGAAGAGAGGAAGGGAGGAAGGGAGGGAGGAAGGGAAGGAGGGAGGGTGTGAAGGAAGAAAATATAGAAGGAAGGTAGGAAAGGAGGACGGAACAGAGGAGAGGGGATGGGAGAGAAGAGAAGAGACAGTCTTCTTTGTAATGCAAGCCCTTGTTCTAACAGTGTGGTACCTGTGCAACTTTCTGAACTATAATTTAACTTTTATGCATTTAGCTTCTTTGGACAAATGCACCTGACTTTAAACCACACATAACATGATGTTGATCAGTCTTACAGGTCTGTTCTTCAGAGCAAATTGAGCACCGTTAAGGCTTGTGAATTCAAGTCTTATAATTGAATTGCATCGATCATTTCATTATAAGGTCTAACTTGATTCCGAATCACTTCCTCTTCATCACGGTGCCAGGTACACTTTATCTTCAGAGTCTGGTTCTTCCTGGTCTTTGATTCCTTCTGTAATCTTAGTCCAATAAGAAATGTAATAAATTATAGCACCAGATGTGAAGATCAACTTCTATTCATTATTCACTTTAATTCTTAGTTTCATGTTAATTTGATAAATGTTCTTAGTTCCATTCTAGAGAACTACTAGGCAGAAAAGCACAGTAAAAAACATTTTGTGTTACAAAATCAGAGACCTATATCTTTAGTCTAGTCATTGCAATGCAGTGAACTTCAAAACAAGTCTGGAACCGGTTGAGGGTCAATCTTCTCATTTGGTTAGTCACACCTACTTCGTGGGACTATGGTATCAATTCAATGCAACTGTCTTCTCCTGCTTAAAACTATGGATCTAAAATCCCAAATCTAAACCCAACTATGTAAGTGGGGCACAACCATGAAGGTGGTGAATAAATATTTCTGCACATGAATCCTGGACTTAGTTCATTCACTGTAGTTAATTCTATAGGTTCCATAGTAAAAAGTATGGTTAGAAAAACAGCTGTTATATCATACTGTCCCCAGCCACTGATGGATCACCCTCTGTCACCCCCAAGTTTTTGTCGGTCTGTGAGAGAGAGCTGACCCAACCGTTTCTTGGATCCTGAGAGCACAGAGTGCACAGGCTGGCCAACGGAAGGTGGAGCACCCACGTTCACCAAGCCTCTCTTGGGAGGATGGGAGGATGGGCGCTAATGTTACCAGCTAGTAACAGCAAACCGGTCTTCGTAAGCTGTGAAAAATAAATCAAGACTCTGGAGACACTGTGTTGTTATTCCTTTCTTTGTTGTTTGCTCATTTTATATCCAGATCCAGAAATAAATGGGCTTCCTACACTTTAGGGCTTTCTTTTAGAAAGAAGAATTAGGGTTGTTAGAAAACAAATCTTGTGTTGACTTCACTAGCAGAAATACAGAGATTGCTTTAGCCAAAGAAAAATCTGCCCAAGTTTATGGCCTTTGGTTAATTCCCTCAGAATGGCTTTGTAGCAGATGTATCCCTGGAGACCTTCCTGGGTTATTTTTCCCTTACCTTATGTTTGTGTATTTTAAGCAAATGAAAAAACCAGTAGATCTGAATAAATAGGATATATATATATATATCAAAAAAAATATATATATATGTAAGAATGGCTATGATAAATTGTGCATGGGGAAATGGTAAAAACCAAAAAGCTTCAATTAGCTACAAGTAGCATCTTTCAAACCCAGTAAGTCAGAATCTTCAATCCTTCAATAGCTCAAGGAACTTTTGGTCAATAAATTTAACAGACTGGAAAGAGAGTCCAAGCCTCAGTACAGTATGCAAATGAAAGTTCAGCAAGCAGATTTCTTCTCAACCCTGGCCCTAAGTTAATAGAGAGGAAATAATGTTTAGGGAGGCTTGTCACAAGGTACTGTTTTTTTCTGTTTCTGTTTCTTTTCTATTTAACTTAAGTTCAAATAACTAAAGAATCTTGGTTTTCAGATGTATAGCAAGCTGGAAAGATTTTTATTTTAAAGAAGAGTTTTTGTATATGAAAATGTTTGACAGGCCACGAGTTAAGCATTTCATGTTGCAGCTAGGGAAGGTTTTGAGAAAAAATACACAGATATTTAAACACAAGGCAGCACTAACTATAATGAAGTTCATAATGTGGATATCATTTCGTTTACAAATCTCTAAAGTTTATGATGAGAACTGAGATCTCCCAAAACAGCACCAGAAATATCTGTTGATGGAGCAAGGCTAAACTGTTGGCCTTATAAAACCACCATCTTCAATGTCTCATTACTATGCCTCAGAGTGTGGAAATTAGAGCAGATATCCAATGGGCCTGAGCTAGAAGGTTGAAGGCAGGTCCTGCAAAACGAGAAGGATTTGAATGGGGCAAAAACTGTGACAAATGAAACTTGAATTGGAGGCTCTGCAAGGCCAGAGACTTGAAACAAGCTTTCAGGATCAAATTATGTGCTTTATAAAGTTGCATCATAGCATTATCTTTTTTTTCCTCATTGAGCTTATGGGTACATTTAGGTACACAGTACAGTTGCATTCATCATTGGGATCGTGTACCTTTACAGGACAGGTGTTGGTTCTCATTTTTCCTTTATCCCTGTCCTCCCTTCATCGCCTCCACCCTCCCCTCTTTACAAAGACTTTGTTTCCATTTTTTCCTTTTCTCATAGTTTTTCTTTTCCCTTGTTTCCTTTCCCCTACTCTTCCCACTGCCCCTACCACAACATTATCTTTTAAGGCAAAGTGTTTCCCAGAGCCAGTACATCAGTGTTTTATTTTGTTTTGTTTTTGTTTGTTTGTTGTTGTTTTTTCCCCCAAGCACCAAAATTATTCTGCACAGAAACTAGAAATTGTGTTTGCTCACAGAAATGTTAGCCCATAGACACAAAATTATATTGTTGCAGTTTCACTGCCCCAAAATATATATGCTTCATTTCTACAAATGCCTCTAGTAAAAATCTAAACTATTTTTACCTTGAATATCCCTGACTTTTAGACTGCTTTGATGAAGTATCTTTGATGCACATATAGGGAATCTTGTCTCTTTATTCTGTATGCTTCTTGCTGTATCACTATCACAAGATATTTAGGGCCCTTGGTCTTTCATACTGAAGTTTTGAAAATTAAAGACAGCCCTTAATTCTTAGGATATCCCTTCTTAATGAATCATCTAAATGATTATCTACCTATTCTACCAAATGCAATCTACTGGAAAAAAAACTGGCTTACTGAAATAGGAAATTGTTCTTATAATGAATTATAAGAAGGTCAGATTTATGCTGTAGAGTCTGCCTTTACCCAGCTTAATAGATGAATTTGGTGTTTATCCTAAGAGTAAATATATATCACCAGAAAAGATGCTTGGAGAGCACCTACTTCAATATCCTTTACTTTAAATATAAGAAAATAAATAAAAAATTAGGAAAGTGGGATATCTGCCCAAAGTCACACAGATCCTTAGTCTCTTTTAGATGCCACTTTACTATGTGAGAGTCCCATTACGTTCCCACGGGTCCTAACTATCTCAGTTTTTCTTTTCTTCCCACAAAGCTTGGTCTCTGAGGAAGGACAGTCTCTGCTCTGGTAGTGGGTCCCACCAGAGTTGTTCGTGTCAGTGACCCTAGACGACCCATGCTTCATGTCACCCCTTCACTGTACCATCACCTGAAATCTAATGAAGGAGCCCTGTGCAGGCAGGAAAACATCCATCAGTCTTCACTGGGCATTAAGACCCTGCTTTATCTATTAGCAATTCTTTGGAATTTGAACATGTCAGAGCATTGCAGGGTAGGGACGCTACTGAACACCTACCTCCTTGAGCAGCTGGAGATAAATCTGCCAAACACATTTCCTTCTTTAGGTTTGGTTTGGCTTTGTTTTATTTTGTTTTCTTTTCAACACAGGGTCTCACTTTGCAATTCAAGCTGTACTTCAGCTCACTGTGTAGCCCAGGCTGGCCTCAAACTCACAGCAATTCTCCTGCCTCAGCCTCCCATGTGCTGAGACTGCAGGCATGACGCATCACACCCTCTTTGGGAAGGACATTTCTTAAAAAGATAATATAGTAAATCAGCAAGCATGGCCCAATAAAAAGCTTACAGTCATCAAAAAAAAGAGAAAATCATTGTCACCCTTGCATTTGCTCTGTCTGTGATTACCACAGACATAACTGGAATCTAGAGAACAAAAGCTGAAATAACTGTGTGAACTAATGAATAATTTCCAACTACCTTGAGACTAAGACAAATGTAAAAACAAAACTATAAAAGACCTTTGCTCATCAGTACTACAACCTATAGTACTACTGACAACAGGACACCCTCCTGATGGTGCTGGCAGAGGACCCGAGCCCATCAGTGGTACTGGCACTCGTGCCGGATGTCAACAGTGGAAGCCATGGCAGCTCATTAGCAGGCATCACCAACAAGATCTGTGAGAGATGAGGACTGCACTTCATAATAACCAAGAAATGTGGCTCAAAGACTAACAGAAAGAAAGCTTACGGGGCCAGAATTTGGGGAGCCCTGGAGATTTCAGAAGGGCAAACCAGACTGACATCTAGTGCAGTTGTACTGACTAGTTTTCCCCAGGGCTCTTGCCCTGAACAGATAATATGTGGTACATTGTGATTTCTTGTCTGTTTCTCTAGCTTGAATCGTAATCAATGTATTGAGCTTTTGCATCTTCTCCAGTCAGGCAATTCCTTCGATCCATTTGTTTTCTATTTCCATTCCATTTATGTCTGTTCAATCACATGTACTTATAAAATCAATTATTTTCTTAAACGTACTAAGATACCTCTTCACTGATGCAAAAGAACTAAAAAGGATATGCAATTATAGTAAATATTGATTATTGGGAATGTTCATTCCTTAAACTTAAACTTACAGACCTTATTTTTCCTAAAATGACTTCTTAATTTGACAGATATTTGGTGCGTTACTCTAGTCTATACTCACACCCCCATCTATACAGATAAGTTGCAAATGGCATAGTTAAATGAGGGATAATTATTTTACTCTCTGCTTCAAGAAATTGCCTTATACCAGTTTGTCCAGGCAAAAATTTGCTCACCAGAGCACTCTCTTTCATCAGAACGGTTATCAGAACTGTTATTGCACAAAAATATTTTTGCCCAGACTTGTCAAGACTTTCATCTCATTGCCTACCACTCAAAATTCTTACAAACTTTGTCCAATCCCAGCCTGTTCTCACTGAAAGCTCTCTGCGCATAGATATGGAAACTGTACAATTGTTATTTCTTAAAACCTGTCTTCAGGCCGGGGATTTAGCTCAGTGGTTTGGTGGCCTGCCTTGCAAGCGCAAGGACCCGAGTTCAATCCCCGGTACAAAAGAAAAAAAAAAAAAAAAAAAAAAAAAAAAAACTGTCTTCTAAGAAAGTACCAAGATCCTATAAAGGAAGTACACCCTTTTATACAGCAGTGGGATTAATAAAGTTCACTTCTTCAACTGGCACCTTTTCTAGTCATTCAGGGAATGACAATATTGGTCAATATCGGCGGACAATATTGGTCACATCACCAAGATCCAGTTGAGACCACATTGCCACCTTCCCATCTAGCACTATACAGCTCAATACCTTTGAGTCATAAAAAGCATGACCCTTGTCAGGCAGATACGGTGTGGCACACCTGTAATCCCAGCACTTGGGAGACTGAGGCACCATCATCAGAAGTTCAAGAGCACCATAGGAAATTCAACAAAACCCTCTCTCAAAATTAAAAACAAAAAACAAAAAACAAAGATGGACTGGGAATATGGCTCAGTGTAAAGGTCTTGGCTTCAATTCCCAGTACTGCAAAAACAAAGGTGAGGGAGACGGAGGATTGAGGGGCAGAAGGGGAGGAAAGGAAATAAGAGAAAGGAAAAAAGAAGGGAAGAAAGGGGAAGGGAGGGAGGGAGAGAGAGAGACACCAAGGGGGTAGAAGAGAGAGAGGGAAAGGAAGGCAGAAAGGCATATTCTCAAGCCTTTTGATCTTCAGGTTTAAGATATTGAATTTTAAATATTTCCCTAGAGTCCCAAATTCAGAGTTCATTGCTTAGTAATGAGAAACTCTTTTTAGAAATCCTTACCTTCTCAAATTTTAAAATATGTTTCTTTGAAATCTGCCTAGTTGCTGATAATGCTACATATTATCTAGCTCTCTCTGTCACTGTCTTCTGTGTAAATTTATACCAGGAGGTTCATGAGGAAGAGAACAGATGGCAAATCCATCTCCAGCAGATGCCAAAGGTTCACGAGGTCAGAAGGACTCATCACACTGGCCTTCTTCCAGAACAAACGTTGCCCCATGTAATATCAGCATCTCCAAGAACTTTCCTCAATCTTTCCCTGTCCTGTTCATAAAATTGTACTTCTGAAAGAGCTCTTTCCAAAGCAGGCCATCTACAAAGAAGTTCCATTTGTTACTGGCCACTTGGTTCCTCCTGTAAATCATGTAGGTGATGATACTATACACAAAATGCAAGGGAAATTTGCTCCATTAATCAGTGAGTTCATCAAGAAATAGTCACGGTTCATCTCAGTGTAAGTTGATTCCTCCTCTAGGACAGATACTTATATTCAAATGGATTTACCCTATAAATGAAGTATCAGTGTATATATTCCTAAATGGCATATTTATACTAAAGATAATTAAGATTTGTAGTACATATTAAGGAATATTTTTTGGATATTAAGGAATATTTTAATATGAACATTATGAGAGGCATCTTAGAATAAAAAATAGAGTAAAACTGAAAATACTCACTGAATGAATCCTACTTTGCAAAAAGATATTCCTCCAAATTAATGAAAATTCCAAATTGTTTCCTAAAGGAGCTCTTGGCCAAGAAACACGAAAATTGTAAAACAAAGGCAAACTTAGTTATTTTAGATCTCCCAAATTATACCTTGAACATGATGGGCTTTATTGCACTTAGCCTTTTCTCTTCTGCACTTCTAACCTATCCTTTATTCCTATTTCTCCTTATGACCCAGTTCTTTTCCACTGGGGCTGCCAATAACCTCAGACTGCAATTACCTTTTAAAACGAAATTTAAAATTAAATTCAGTTGAAGGGGGTGAAGGGATGACAGGGATATAGGGAAAAAATAAGAACCAAGGCATATCATGTAAAGGCACAAGATTCCAATGATGAATGTAACCGTACTGCTTGTTTAATTGTACCAATAAACTTAATGGTGGGGAAAAAGGGTAAAAGGATTTTATAAATTGAATTATATATTGATTCATGTTATAATAAGCATAAATATCTTTAAATATAAATAATCAAATCAGATTGTAGAAAAGGATGCAAACAATCATAAAACAAGATTTATATAAAAAATTCTAGTTTGCTTAACAATTGAAAAACAACCAATATAATCCACCACATTAGAAAAATAAATGTATGTAAATATGATGATCTTAATAATATAGAAAAAACCTGATAAAGTATAATATTCATCTTCAGCCAATTTTGAAAAGAAACATGATGTTAGTCTGATAAGAAATCTGGAAAACCTCAAATGCTATTTTTAATATTAAAAACTTTTCTATTTGTTTTTTTTTAAAACTAAATTCAGTTTAACTAATTTTCTTGGTACATTTTAGGTATGCAATATAATGACATTCATCATTGGAAATTTGCACCTTTACATAATCCATCTTGCTTCTTATTTTTCCCCATTCCCTGCCCTCCCTTCAACCCCTCCACCCCTCCCCATTTCCAAAGACATTGCTTCCATTTTTTCATTTTCTCATATTAATTCCATTCCCTTTTTTCTTTGCCCCTACCCTGCCTACTCCCCTTCCCATTTGCCCCTTTTCTTCCTATTTCACATTATCAGTTATATAATTTGAATTTTATTTACACTTTCAGTTTTTCACACCAAAGAAACTATACAGTATTTACACACACATGTCCTATTTATTTAACTCAAGAGTATGGGCTCAATGTGCATTCATTTAGTTACAAATGTCTCTAGTTTCTTATTCTTTCTGGCTGAGTAGTATTTCATTTTATAGAAAAACCACATCTTCTTTATCCAGTCACCAGACGATGGGCAATTGGGCTGTTTCCAAGTTGTAGCTATTATAAACTGTGCTGCTATAAATATGGGTGATCCTATGTTGCTGTGGTATGATTCTTTTAATTCTTTGGAGAAAATATCCATCGGGGGAATAGCTTGGTCAAATGGGGTTTCCAATCCTAGTTCTTCGAGATATCTCCATTTAAAACATACTATTAAGTCATTGGCATGCATAATGAGATGTTAATACACTATTACTCCTATTATGTTTTCTAAGTAATAAGACACTTTCAAAGAAAAAAACTTTCTTTATACTTTTGTACCTTCAAATTCATTTCTCCTAGATTTTTTAAAAAGACGCTCAGATTTTCATTTTGCATTGCATCCCTCAAATTATATACTATGTAGTTTGAAGCATACTGGGAAAATTAGATGTCAGAGAACCCATAAATCTCCTCACTTGACTTACCATTTTTGTAAAATTTGACAGACTATAAATTGCAACAGATCCTTTGAGATATTCAATTCTAAAGCAAGAATATGTGCTGTCTTAGAAGAAGAGTGCTGTACTTAGATCCCTACAACCTCTCTAGAACTTAACTATTATGAGAAAAGATCTAGCAAAAAAGTTTAATGAAATTGGCTGAGTTTATTTTTACTTTGTGTGATGGCTAATTTGATGTGCCAACCCTGGAGACACAGGTGCACAGATACTTGTCAAATAATATTCTGGGTATTTCTGGAATATGTTTCTGGATGAGATAGTCATTTAAACGTAATAGGCCTAGTGAAGTAGATTGTTTTTGTCATTGTGAACGTGCCTCATCAATTGACACCAGTTTTCCAAGAATTTACTGCTAAAAGTGGTGTTGGAGTAACACTTTTTTTTTTTTTTTATGAAAGCTAGTTTTTGTTCAAACAAAGAATGCGTCCATTTACCACTATGAAGGGAAAATAGATTTGGATAAATCCATCCCAATAAGTATGGGGAAGAATGAACCACTGCACTCTTCATTTGATGATGAAGAAAAAATTACATGGGGCATTTTGTGTTTTATGAGAAGTAAAGCTAAAAACAAAAAGTAGATAAATCTTTCCAAGCTGGAGCTGTGACACTCACAGGTGGAAACCAAAGTGTACCACAAAGCTAGGACTTGTTGTGCCCACAAGAATGATGGGCACCTGCTGTACTCAGCCAAGAAGCATTTTTCTCTGTGCTAACAAATGATATTCCTACAGTAAGATAAGTAGCCCTATTAAGGTGAGCCAGTAGAAGAAGAGGTAAGTCAAATATTTTGGGTGTACTCTATGGAACACTATCCAATATTTAGAAACCACAAACTAGATCCGTATTCAACAGTATGGAGAGCCATTAAAAATAATAAACAAAATGAGTACTTTTTAACAATACAATTTATGTAAATTGATAAACATTTAAAATTTCATATTTTATAAAGATAAAAATTCAAAGATACGAAAGCCAGTAGATGTGGTTGCTTTTGAAAGGGAGAAAACTATAGGCAAGTAATAAAGGTAAAACCAAACAAATACATAATTAAACGAGAGGGACTATGGATAGATCAAAGACAATAGTTACTATAAAGTGAGGATTAAAATGTAATTCACTCTTTATAATAATATAGGTCCCTTTTAAAAATAGGCATTATGGAGAAGGAATGAAGGATATTGGCCAGCTAAATGGCCAGCAGGGCAAATTTGGATAAACTTAATGATGCCCATAGTTTGAAGTCTGTCATTGGGAAAAGGTGACCCTAAAATGTGCGGTCTTTGTGGAGAAGCAAATTAAAGTCAGATGAAGGGCAGAGAACGAAAGTGAAATAAATGCAGGAGGATGGAATCTGCTCGAGGATAGTCTAAAAGAGTAAAGCCTACAGGAGGTCAGATAGAAGCAAAAATAATATAAGAAGCAGTGAAAAGAGAATGTATTTGGAAAAAAAATTGCAGAAATTATAAGGTATTTCAAGCTAAGAAAAAAACAAAGTAGGAGAAAGTTGAAATAGTTGTATAATGATTCACAGATATCATGGGCAAGCTGTAATATCCCTCCACGGATAAAGGAATTTAGTGGTTTTTCAAGATTCCCAAAGAGATACAATGAAATATTATGAATCTCCTTCCTACAGGAAAAAATAAAAACTGAAAAATGGAGTGAGGTTAATATTTTAAAAGATTATGGAATAGCAGAGCAGTTTTTTTGTTTTCTGTTGTTCTGCTTCATTTGGTCATTTTAATTCAAGGAAAGACAGACTGTAATGTGAATGAGGAACTTAATGGTTTTCAAATTTTAGTGGACATCAGAATCATCTTGGAAAGGTTGTTAAAGCACAGATTTCTGAGCTTTATCTTCACAGCATCTGATTCAAATAGTCCATGTTATGGGCTGAAAATTTGGCTGACAAATTTCCAGACGATGTTTATGCAGCTGACTGACCTGGCAACCACTTGGAGAGAGCTACTAGTCTCAAAAATATTAAAAATAATTGGTTTAAGCAGGTGTAGAACAACTAGCTGAGAGCATTGTGCGTTTCCTAGGAAAGCTTTTCCATACAAAAGACCTTTTCTTGAATCAGAAGCTCAAGTCCTTAAAATCGGGGACTTTTCACTGTTGGTTTCTTTTGAGAGCAAGTTAAAAAGTCAATCAGAAAGGATAGGATTCAGGGAAACTTTAGCATTAGTTTCAAGGATGAGAAGGAATTTGAGAATTTGAAATACAGTAGGAAGAGTAATAAGTATACTGGGGAATAAGCCAGAAAGTCTTAATAACATGGTATGTTTTGACATAAAAATGATGGTTAAGATCATATTTTTTAAGGATTAGTAGGTCTAAATTCAGGTTACTGTTCTCATTTAGTAATGGCTGTTCTGTAGGCAAGTTATCTAGAATTTTTCATCCAGTTTCCTTATTTTAAAATGAGGATTATGCATATAGTTAATTTTTTGTAACAATCCACTCCAAAATTTCAATGGTTTGCCACAATAAGCTTATTTTTTACTGGCAGACATTTCAATGCAGCTTTTCCTGGTTGGAAGCATCTTTAAGGCAACATCCTTCTAGCAGTGAATGAAAGACTCAAGCAGATTCTTCCTGGGATTGCAAGCCGCGTGGCTCCAAGGTTGTCCTGATATCATTTCAATGACAGTCAAGGAGGAAGCAAAAATATAATGCATTGGGAAACATTTTTAGCCTCTTTAAGGTCAAATTGATATTCACTCTCAATGAAACCCCAGGAACAAATATTAGTCACATGATCACACCTAGATGCAAATGTCACACCTAGACTGAAAATGTCTCCAAAGTTTCCAAACAAAACCTACACTAGGAAAGGTGAGCATGAATTATTTTGTCATCTAGTCATCTCTGTTATTTAGCTCTAGGAGTTATTCAAAATGTTGAAAAACAACACCACTAAATATGAACTACTTACGACATAGAAACAATTAGCATTATCTTCATCTACTGGTTCTTCAAGAGGCCAATGGATATGGCCAAACCTAGAAGCATTGGAAGAATTATATTTTTAAGACCTCTTGACATAACTCCTACCTGAAAAATGTTCAACAACTCTCTTTGAAGAGAATAGTTTATCAAAATAAAACTCACTTTTTAAAACTTTTTATGATTAGTAGGGGAAGAACACCATTATCGTCAATGTACTAAGTTATTATTTTAGAGTTATTTAATTAGAGTCAGAATTCAAGCAAGTTCCCTGTATTCCATTTGGTTGATAGGATTCTCGTCTTTTCTGTGGATAAAGCTTTTTCCTGCTATCCCTTTTTTTTTTTTTTTTTTTTTTTT
>NW_022900924.1:36977065-36987219 GCF_012274545.1 Fukomys damarensis
GATCGCAGACAGGCAGGTAGGCAGGCAGCTGAGAAAAAAAGTATCCCTTTTTTTTTGGGGGGGGGGATTATTTGCTGCATAAAGTGATGAATTTCTCCTACAGAAATTCCCAGGATTTGGATGTTTGTTTTTGTGTCATATAACTTACATGACACTCTGTTTACTATATTTCATGTAATCCAGTAAGTATATTTCAGAGGTTTGATGAGAGTTAAGATGCATTTCTTTTGGCAAGAATATTACATAGATTGTGTTGTGTCCCTCTGAGCAAATCACTTCAGGGAGGCACATACTGTCTAACTGATCCACATGATAAAATTACAATTAATCAATAGATTCAGCTGTTGTAAGTTATGGCTTTCTTCAACAAGCTTCTCACGAATCTGTCCTGAAATGATTTAAGCATCCATTGATAAACAATGCCTATGTCCATGTGATGATAGTGATTTTTAAATGTGACTAGCTGCACTAAATAGCTGAAATTATTCTGTAAAAAGCTTCTTACTCTTTTTCAATTTCAAGGTGATCAGCTCTTAAGACTAAATTTTGCCTGACAATCTCAGCATTCCAGAAAAATTATGGTTAACACTTGCAAGGTCTGTATTTTCCTACCCTTTACTTTTGGTTGAATGAGGATCTTAGGTTTTTTGAGGGTTTTTTTTTTTTATTGTTGTTGTTTTGTTTTGTTTTGTACTGGGAATTGAACTCAGGGCCTTGTGCTTGCCAGGCAGGTGCTGTGCCGACTGAGCTATATCCCTGGCCCAGGATGTTTGAATCTATAGTATGTCTCTCACAGATGGGCTTTAGATGTATTTGTTTTCAATCTGATGATGTCTAGTTTACATTTGTGGACTTAGTCAATTCACATATTTAATTTTGCTATGTATTATCTAAGTGGATAAATCTCCATGTAAGAATGTCTTCACTTCTTACTCTTATCTAAATTGTTAGTGGTTTTAAGTAATGGTGCTTTTCAGTTTGTCTTAAATTATCAGCCAATACTTAGTGCTCAGAAAGTGGACTTTGACAATGACTTCACTATTACTAGGTTATCCACTCTTTCTATCAGTTTTATGAAAGTCATTAGCAGTGCCACTGAACTTTGGGCAAATTCCATATGAGTGCTGAAAGAAAATAAGGTGTTTCTAAATCTTGCTGATTACCAATAAGATAAACTTAAAAAATATCTTTAAAATAATTAAGAAACATACTGTTTTATACTAGAATATTTAAATATAAAATGTCATAGCTGTCATAATAATGAGTATGATATTTTAAGAGAAGCTGTCAATGACTTTTAAAATAGCTGTCAATTTTTCTTCCCTGTGTAATATATTCCAAAGGGATTTTTACAATAATGTTTATTTCCATTCCAATTTTCTTCATTCCTTCAGCAAACACTGATTATTTTCCCTAATGTCCTGAACAGAGATTGAAATCAATGCGGATTTGAGGTTTATTATTTGATTAGTGCACCTGAATTATTAATGATATGAGCTCAACTCTTAAAATAGTTTGAATAAAGAGCTGTTGTCACAGATCACGGAAAGAGAAACCAGTGATGCAAACCTTCATTTCTACACATTAATATTAACTACTAGCTCATGCCCTGGACCTTACTTTGGTAGAAAAATCAAATGAATTCTAAACCACTTCATGATGGCTATGTTTTTCGCTTATTTTTATTCATTTATAATTTATAATTTTCATCTTTTCAAACTATATTTGAAATTGCCTTTAGTACACATAAGACAGTAAAAAAAAAATGAAGGCAAAAAGAAATTAGGAAAGAGATAGCAAAACACATAGAGATAGTTCTACCCAATATCTAAGGTAAAGAGTGATGGAGGGGAGGAGGGGGGAAGGGAGGGCAGGGACAAGGGGAAAAAATGAGAACTAAGACCTGTCGTGTAGAGGTACAGGATCCCAATGATGAGTGTAACTGTACTGTACACCTAAGATGTACCAATAAACTCAATGAGGAAAAACAAAGTGATGGAACATTCCCTCTAACTTTGACCTTCTGGCAGTAAAAGAGAAAGCAAAATAATGCATCGCATATTTTCACCATCTTATTAAAGAAAGTGTAATGTTCTACTGATGACAGAAACTTGTATTGCACTAATTTCTTAGAAGAGCTCAATTTCATAAGACATTACATAAGACAGTTTTAATATAGCACAGTCTTCCTCAGCAATATTCAATAGATACAAATATATTCTTCACATAGACGTTTCTCCATGATGGCTAAATACAAACCAATGAAATACTATTGACTATTGTACCCAGAGAACTGTTTTAATGATGAAATGAACAAGCTTCCTTTGAATCTCCATATCAAATAGACTCTGTGGGCCCTTATCATACAGCCTAAGTTTTCTCCTCTCTTCCATGGCTTTCCAGAGATCACTTCCTCCAAATTCCATATATTCCATATATATATTCCATATATATTCCATATATATATATATATGGACAGCAATACACACAGCTAAAAATAAAACATTTCATTCCTCCAGTACTTCTTGGAGTTACAGGAGGCTACTTGACATAATTCTGTCTAATAAAATATAGAATTTCTGGAGGAATTTTCTTTTCTGGATAAATCTTCATGGCTAATATTCAGCTGCAGTGGCCAGACACGTAATAGTCATTTTGTGACCACACATCATCAGAGAGGGAAAATTAGGAAGATCAAGGAAGATTGGTTGTTTGAACATCTCGCCATCCCTCAATTGCCAAGCCCAGTTCCCTTCTAATTTGAGGATATACATTTCTTTCTTTGTTAACCAATATTTATGATTACTGTTATATACAGCTGAAAGCATTCTGACTTCTTGTCACAGTATTATTACCTCCCCCAAAAGGCATCCTCAAAAGTAGCAGATTTGGAAGGAGAAAGGATGTAAGTTATCTTCTAAGTTTATTCATCATACCCATCCTGATATATCCATGCAAATGCATACTCTTTGGAAGAGAGAGGAGCTCTCTGTTGAAAATACAAACTGCTTGTTCTTTTGTAGGTGAAAATTTTAGTAACTTTTCTCACTGTCAGATCTTAGTAATATATAAAAATCATGTGGCTAATTTTGTGAATTTATTTATTCATTTATTTTGGTACAGGGGATTGAACTCGGGACCTTGCACTTGCGAGGCAGATAGCAAATCTCCAGTCCTTGTGACTTTATTTTTAATGGGAAAAAGAAAAGAGTTGATGTAGAAAACAAAAATAAAAGCCTGGAAATGGCCTAACACACACTGGAAAGGCTGGATTTCATTGCTTAGAGTATTGTCAAGATTTGCACCAAAGTGTAGAGAATGAGATCAAACCATCCTGTTCTTCTTTCGCACTGCAGAGGGCATACTTAAGGCAAGTGGTGGACAAGCAATTATCTCAGATTTTTCTTAAATCATCTTGAGGCATGGACTTCCTCTGGAGGTCATTTCAATGTTTTATTCATTTTTATCAGTGTTTTACAGCAGACCGCAAGTTTTTTCATTTTTGTGATAGCTGTCCATTGGTAATAAAATGTGTGGAAATCTGATAAAGGAAATGCAATGAAACTGGCACAGTGGTGCATGCCTGTAGTTCCAACACTTGGGAGGCTGAGACAGGAGGATTGCTGTGAGTGTGAGGCCAGCCTGGACTACATGGTGAGTTCAATGCCAGCCTGAATAACATAGTGAGAAATTGTCTCAAAAAGATAAAAAAAAAATTAAGACAAACTTTTAAAAATATTAAAATATATTTAAATAACAGTTAATAAGCCCTTTTCAACAAATGTGAAAACAATTAAAATGTAAAAACAGTGAATCTCAAACATACCTTTCACAAAAATTAACTCATAGAATTATAGAATAATTAAAAATTAACAAACACAAAAATCCAAATGATCTTGACTTTGGTGATAGGTTTTAGACATAATAACTGTGACCCTAAAAGCATGATCTATGAGAAGATGATAATAATATATTTATATAATTGTAAACTTTATTATAATTAGAAACTTCTAGTTTAGAGGAAAACTGTGTTTCACATACTGAAAGAAAATATTGATAAATACATATCCAAAATATGCAAAGAATTCAGCAATAAGGAAATGTCCTAATTTTTAAAATGGGGAAAAACATGAACATGTCTCTCATCAAAGAAGACAAATTAATATATTAAAAGCTGGGGATATAGCTCAGTGGTGCCACACCTGCCTGGTAAGCACAAGCTCCTGAGTTTGATCCCTGGTCCCGGTGGGTGGGTGGGGAGCTATTAAGTATCATAGAACAAAATGGACTGCAAATATAACAATGAGGTACTAATACGTACTTACTGGAATGTCTAAGACCCATAAAACTTATGATTACAGATTACAGTCCATGTCCTTAATTTTTATTTTGGTCCTGGAAAGAACTAATGCATTTTTCCAGAATTGTATCTAGTTTTTAATTTACTCTGATGTAATTTTTATTATGCCTTTATAAAAGCTATTTTTAATGTATCATATTAAGAGGAATGGGCTAAGGATGCCACAGTTCTCTTCAAATCTTTGAATTGGGCGGGGGGACTGTAAGGCCTCCTTCTTATAGTTAGTTAGGAAAATAAATTCAAAATTCTAGTTCATTCATCCAAGGTCACAGAGCAGGAATGGTGGATAAGGAATAGAAGCAGAAAACCCAGTACAAGCCTTCATTCGGATAGGAATTTAGGAATGTGTCCTGAAACCCGCAGAGGCAGTTTTATCCTATGTCAATTTACCTACTTGGATACACATTTCTCACACAAGGCCAGTAGGTTGTGACTAGTCACTATCTCCCTGCTCTTCTGTGTGAGCTCCCCTTCCTATCCTTGGTCTTGCTGGTTAACAACAACCTACAGACACAGGAACAGACTTTAGGAGCCTCCCTACCAGCTCAGCCTTCTGGTCCTATTCTGGAGTTAGCTGCCCCATAATGTATCTCTGGTCCTTGAACACTTTCTTTGACAAACTCTCATTCTCCAATGACTTCTTCAATTGTGGAAACCAGTATTTCTACAATAAATCATTTATTCCACAATACTTAAAGTTGTTCTGCTTCACTAACTGAATTCTGTCTAATAAACACAATTAGCACTTTGTCACATCTCACACATTATTTTTTAGGGGGAAAAGTTTGCTAAACCCAAGTTGATATTAATTATAATGAAAGAAGCTGTTATAGCACATACAGATTAACCTCTGTCCCCACAATGTTTATCAATAAAAACTTGATATTATTTGATTTTGTATCCAAAAAGTACTGAGTAGAAAAGCACTCAAAGATTAAACAGTGAATATATTAACATACTGATTTATTAAGATATATCAATGCTGCAATGAAACCTGCTATAAAGATATATTAACCTGATATTTTCCAACCTTATTTATGTACAGAAACTGTTTTCTTGTCTTTAAATCTGAGAGATAACACATATGTATTAATATTTGACAAGTCAGTGATACACAGTTGGCCATTTTAGGGAAAAAAGCATTTTAAATATTAAGATTGTTAATTATAACATAAAGACGATACTAATTCTGTTCCCAGAATGAACTCTGTAAAGGAATTCCACTGGATTTAATTATAAAGGTACCAATTATCAGAAAAGTCTTAAAAGAATTGTTCAATTCCTGTCCATATAAGCAGTTTTTTTTCCTTTGTCTCTTTCTTTCTTTTTGTTTCCTTTCTTTTTCTTTTTCTTTTTCTTTTCTGGCTCAGCAAATTTTGACTTGTCGCCTAGTTGAGTAAGTTAAGGAATGCATAAAACACATCTGTATCTTACAATTAGTACAGAATAGATTATTGCTACTACAAATGAGTCTGGTTCTCCTATTTTTTTTCTATTATGCACTGCTAATCCACACTCAGCCAGGCTGTTCCTGAAAAATGTTGGTGTGAATACACCCTTCAATATTTCTTCCAAACTGACTGTAAATATAATCTAGGTATAAATCATCAAAAGTAAATACCAGTGAACACTTTAATCCTTTATAATAAATCAGGAAAATGGGGAGGCTATGCCTGATGATGAAGTTTTAGTATAGGTCAAAGCAGCAGTTTGCTGAGAAGGGAGCATATTAAAAAGCAGAGAGCATTTTGTTAAAAATTCAGAGTTGTGCTATACAGGAGATTTTTTGCAAACAATTCTATCTTTTCTATTTATTAAATGAAGCTATTGTTTTGCTTCAGCAAGTCAAATCAAATAGGAACAAGTTTTTTCTGAATGTCTACCATCCCGTGGAACTGAGCTAGATGGTGAATAGGATAGAAAAATCTAATCATCACAACTTCTGCATTCAGATAATTTCTATTTAATAGGGTAGATGAGATACATATACAAGTAATGTTTTAATTATGCAATACTCCTTTACTATACTGATGTGTAAAATGCTGTAGTACAGTTTTGCTCAAAATCAGTTCTGGACCAATGTTGCAGGGCCAAACAAATGGAATGTGACTCAGAAATGAACCACAGTGAGAGACACTAAGGCATGATCAAGAGGCATTTCATCACCATAAAACACGGTAGAAGGATCCTGAGACACACAGCAGCATGCATTCTCACCCTGGAGAGGCTGAGGAGTGTACAGCATGTGGGTGTGAGGCATGCCTTATTTTCTGGTGAATATATATATATGCGTGTCAATTTAATTCAGGATTGATCTCAGCCTTGTGGAGCCAGCTTCTCTTGGACAAGGTCAGGGAGGAAATAGTTATTATTTCATTATTTTAAATCACCATGCAGATTATATTCAGCTTCCACCGGAATGACTAAAGCCCACCAGACAGTGACCTGACTTCAGCAGAGCACAGAGTAAAAGGCTGGCTCCTGGGAACACAATAGGCACACTGGTTTCTCCTTATTGATAGTGCCTTGGCATGATTGCACTCTGTCCCCTAAGCACTAAGAAAAACTGTGATCATTACCTCCCAATTCTCCTAGGAAAGGAAAGCCTTACCTGAGCTTGGACTGGGAACTTGTGCCCTCAAGATGCTCTTCTGACTAGGTTCTGTGAAGGCAGTGGGGACAAGAGACAAAATGCTTAAATGAAAATATATGTGAGTTACTGATCCCCAGACTGCAGCTCCAATGTAAGACGCCTACTGATGCAGTCATTGTGACAAGTGCACAGGAAATGTGGGAAGAGATGGATGGGCAGGGAAGGCACTCCATGGGGTAGTAGTCTGCCTATTTGCCTTCACACATGGCCTTGCCAGTGGCAGACACAGATTCTATGTATGATCTCTTCATCCACCAGGAATTGCAGGGATTTGTTAGGCTTTAAGTTCTTGTCCAATTTATGTGCAATAAAAACACCAACTAGCAGGTTCAGATCTATGACAGCTTCTTCGGAGAGATTCTCGAGATGCTTGACTCTGCCCCACAGGCTGTTGCCATGGGCTGTAATTTAAACCTTTTTGTCCTACCTTGACCTAGGGACAATTTCTTAATTCCAAAAGGACAGAGCTCTGGAAATATTGTTCTTCAGATTCTTACAGGAAGTGAACTGATCTTCAGTGATGTCTGCCTACCTGTTATTCTTAATAATGTTGCAATAAAAGGTTTCACTGGGCATCATCAAAAGTGGTGGGACATCATAAAAACACTCAGAACCTTTACCCAGGCATCATAGTGTTTGGCAGAAGATTTTGCTTTACTGAAGGCAATCAGACCCTTCTTAGTACCCACTCATTATTGAGTGTCAGGTCCTCACCATTGGCAGCCGCATCTGATCAATGGTATCCAGCACCGTTTAGAGGATCTGAATTGCTCTCTTCTGCACTGAGGTTAAGCAGCTGTCAAGTTCGTGGCCAGAATCTTGTAATGCCTACCCACCTTCATCCTCAGGACTCACTGAATTAAGTTCAGTTTTACCAGCTAAGAGAGTGGCTGTGCAAGCCCCAGATCCTCTTACCATGCAGATCAGTGCCTGGATCAGTAGGTGGCCATGGATGCCAGGTGGGGATGAGACACCAATGGGGGAAATAATTTTCATAAGAAGTTTAATCTTTCAGTGTTGCAAGTGAAGTGTAGATTATATTCTGCTGGAGTTAGCCGTAGGAAGAATTATTTGTAGGTAGAGAAACAAGAAAAACCTTGGTTTCAGTTGCATTTGAGTCAACCCTTGAAAAAAAAAGTCAGACTAAGAGTTCTGAGAGTTTAACCAAACTAAAGAAGACAAAGGCTTGTACTTAATATAAGATGAAAATCCTAGATATATTTGAATCTAAAACAACCAATAACAACAGAAAGCATTATAAGATTCTACCATGAATTGCATAGGATACACAGACAGTAAATTTACGTGTTCTTTATCTGAAATTCAAATTTAACTTAGGATCTTACATTGCTACTTGTTAAATCAGATAATTTTCTTGAAAGGGAAAATCATACAGGACACATTAAGTGAAAAGAGAGTTCTGCTGGTTTTCTACTTTGAACTGTTTCTAAAAAAAAAAATTTTTTTTTGTTTTGAATCTAGTCCCCTGTACTTTAGCACATGACAGGAATTGGATGTAAAGTCTTCAGAGTTAAAATTAGGACCATGTACTGGGTCCCACAATGAATGCAATCATTATGACCTGTAAATGTATACTAACAAAAATTGAAAAAATAACAATAAAATCAGGACCTTAGGGTGGGCCTCAATCCAAACCAAGTGATGTCTTTATGAAATGGTGAAATTGGGATATAGAGGCAGACACAGTGAGAAAGCAGATAGTATGAAGATGGAGGATCAGGGTTATCACAAATCAAGGGACATCTGAGGAAAAGAAGCCGCAAGAGGCAAGTCAGGAGCCTTTTTCTGTAGGTTTTGGAGGGAGCTCACCCATGCTAACAACTTGATGTTAGACTTCTTGAGGCAATAAAAATTCTGTTGTTACAAACCACACAGTTTGTGGTACTTTGTGTGGGTGGCAGCCTTAGAAAATTAATATAGTTGATAATAGACTAAGGTATTTGAAGAGAAAAGGTCCAAATTTTTGAGCTACAACAGTACTGCGAGAAGTCTGGAATGCTCAGTGAGTGCATAAACCCCTGTTTCTTGTGAGTACTAAGATGGAACAAACATACTGGATAACAGGGAAAGCTAAGCCATCGTTCCAGCATTTATTTTCCCCAGAATCTGTATTTTGTTTCAGCTAGGAAACACAATACAAAAGATTGTATTATGAAGTAACGCAATATATGCACAAGTTTTGGTATGAATAATAATATAAAACTATTGAAATAAATTTCAAATACTAGCACCTGTTTCATTGTAAGTTCCAAATCTTGGTAAATAATCTTCTATATTTATTTTTGATCCTTGGTGGAGAAATTTGGAGAGTGGTATTTAATTAGTGAAGAGCTGTAGAAATTTGTAGAACAGATATCCTGAAAAGATGTTAGTATAAGGCACAGGGGTAGAAAATAATATATGCCTGTATTCTAGAAGTTTCTAATCAAATTCTGTTTTTCAAAGCACAAAAGAGGCTATAGAGTTATAAATAATGATTCATTGAGCATAATAAATTAACCTCCATGGAAATTCAGAATGCTGCAGAGATGAAGGAAAAAAATATTCTGATGAAATGTAGCTTTTATGTGGCCCTAGAGGAATGGAATAGATTGGAAAAGCCTTTGTAAAATAATTTCATGATCATTCTAATGAAGCCATGTACAATTTCATTCAATATTATAAAAATCTTGCTCTGGGGATTTAGCTCAGTAGTTCTGCTGCCTACCTCGCAAGCTCAAGGACCCAAGTTTGATCCCTGATATAAAAAAAATAAAAGAGAGAAAGAGAGATTATAGAAATCTCAGCTCCACCATCTCCCCCCAGGCCCAGCCTTGGCAGAGGAACAGTGAGAGGCACATCCATGTGGGCCTCCAACCACCTGGCTGGGCTGGTACGTGGATTCAATCCACAGAAGCACAGGGGCTCATAAAGGCCATTGTTCTGAGTTCTAGTCTCGATTTTGATTTAATTCACACAGTTAAAGGTGAAAGACTAATAACTACCACAGATTGCTGTTTTCTAAGCTATGCATTGGCTGGGGATTTAGCTCAGTGGTTCTAGCACCTGCCTTGCAAACACAAGGTCCCGAGTTTGATCCCCAGTACCAAAAAAAAAAAAAAAAAAAAAAAAAAAAAAAAC